>NW_024404408.1:465000-510302 GCF_905171775.1 Rana temporaria | reverse complement strand
CAACCCCTGAAAAACAACCCCCCACCATAATCCCCCCCCTTTCATCAAATGATTTGGACCAGTCCACAAAGCAAGGACCATAAAGACATAAATGAGTGAGTTTGGGGTGGAGGAACTGGACTGGCCTGCACAGAGTCCTGACCTTAACACCTTTGGGATCGAATATTCCGATGGACGTGTTTTGTCGTATAATCAAACCGTCTGTACGCTCCATCGGACAAAAGAGCAGAAAAACTACGTAGTTTCGTGAATGTTGGCTGAAAAAGTTCTGCCGTCTGTATGCAGAACAAGTTCACGGCCAGTGCCTTTCGGACA
This sequence comes from Rana temporaria, assembly GCF_905171775.1. Lineage (NCBI taxonomy): Eukaryota > Metazoa > Chordata > Amphibia > Anura > Ranidae > Rana > Rana temporaria. The sequence continues at coordinate 509,987 of NW_024404408.1, read as the reverse complement.
AAAATATATATATATATATATATATAATTATTATTATCATTATTATTATTATTAAAGGGCCCAGAGGTCCCGGATGGAAAGCCCCCTTTATTTGGTAATTTATTTTTATAAAAAAAAGGGGGGTTGCCATCTGGGGCCCTGGTGGCCTCTGGACCTTTAAGGGGGTTCCCATCCGGGCCCTCTCCAGCTGACTTGAGCAAGTCTGGTGCAAAGTTACCCCTGCTTTATGAGGGGTAACTTTGCACCGGAATTTCCAGTTACGCTCACCGGCCCAGATTCAAGTAGAATCGCGCAATATTTGCGTGGGCAAAGAGCAAATTTTTTTCTCTGCGCCCACGCAAATATTGCGCTTTGCCCGCGATTCACGGAGCAGTTGCTCCGTAAATTGCGCGGGCAATATGCTAAGCAGCCGGGCGCAAGGCTGCCTATGGTAAATGATCCCGCTGGGGGCGGGAATCATTTAAATTAGGCGCGCTCCCGCGACGAGCGAACAGCGCATGCTCCGTCGGGAAACTTTCCCGACGTGCATTGCGGCAAATGACGTCGCAAGGACGTCATTTGCTTGTAAGTGAACGTGAATGGCGTCCAGCGCCATTCACGGTTCACTTACGTAAACGACGTTAAATTTGAACGTCGCGAGCGGGAGGCGCAGCTATACTTTAGCATTGGCTGCGCCTGCTATTAGCAGGAGCAGCCTTATGCTAAAGGCGCCGTACGGAAACTCCGTACCTTGCGTAGGCAGGGCCCGCGCAACTTTTGTGAATCGGTGGTAGTATGCAATTTGCATACTACACGCCGATCACAAAGGCCGTGCCCCCTAGCGGCCAACGCAAGAATGCAGCCTGGGATGTGAAGGCATAAGGAGGCTTATGTCTGTCATATCCTAGGCTGCAGTCGGTGTAACGAGGTTCCTGAATCAGGAGCACTCGTTACACCGGAGCAAGTAAGCACTTGCGCCGCGCAACTATGGTTGCGCGGGCGCAAGTGCTTCTTGAATCTGGGCCACCGGGAGTAGCCTGCGCCGGTCAAACGTAGTTTTGTGAATCGGCGTATCTCCCTCATTTGCATATTTAAAAACAAAAAACCATGGCCACGCCAGATCCGTACAGTGTAAAGATGCACCCACGCCGCTCCGGCGTAGAAAAGTTACGCCGGTAGGAAGAAGTCTATTTTGAGGCGTATCTGGTTCTGTGGGTACGGTGCAGAGATACGCCGGTGCAAATCTGCACTTACGCCGCGCATCTACCAAAAAAACTGTGTAAGTGCTTCATGAATCCGGCCCCTGGAGTTTTACTTACACGTGATTGGATGATGGAAGTCAGCAGAGCTCCGCCCCATTCACTGACCCCTTGTCTACCAATGTACATTCTTTATCCTTCTGGTATTCAAGAGATTTATAGAGAAAAGAGCTTTGTATTATTCTCAGCCAGTGATTGGCCGTCATGTAGAAGTGATCGGGACAGCTGGAGAACCGGCCAATCACAATACAGAGAATGTGTCACCCCTCCCCCCTGCTATTTCCTGCCGTGTTTCGTCTGGGAGGTCCAAGATGGTGATTGTCAGGTAGGAGGAGCTTGGAGAACATCCCATCCCCCGATATCCTCTGTCATGAATGACAAGAATTGTGTCACCTCCGGGGTCACCACTGTCATTCCCGACTACTGTAGCTGGTCATGTACAACACAATATATAGAGTAGAGTGGTCAGCACTACTGTAATGTACAACACAATATATAGAGTAGAGGGGTCAGCACTATTGTAATGTACAACACAATATATAGAGTAGAGGGGTCAGCACTATTGTAATGTACAACACAATATATAGAGTAGAGGGGTCAGCACTATTGTAATGTACAACACAATATATAGAGTAGAGAGGTCAGCACTATTGTAATGTACAACACAATATATAGAGTAGAGGGGTCAGCACTATTGTAATGTACAACACAATATATAGAGTAGAGAGGTCAGCACTATTGTAATGTACAACACAATATATAGAGTAGAGGAGTCAGCACTATTGTAATGTACAACACAATATATAGAGTAGAGGGGTCAGCACTATTGTAATGTACAACACAATATATAGAGTAGAGAGGTCAGCACTATTGTAATGTACAACACAATATATAGAGTAGAGGGGTCAGCACTATTGTAATGTACAACACAATATATAGAGTAGAGGGGTCAGCACTATTGTAATGTACAACACAATATATAGAGTAGAGCGGTCAGCACTATTGTAATGTACAACACAATATATAGAGTAGAGGGGTCAGCACTATTGTAATGTACAACACAATATATAGAGTAGAGGGGTCAGCACTATTGTAATGTACAACACAATATATAGAGTAGAGGGGTCAGCACTATTGTAATGTACAACACAATATATAGAGTAGAGGGGTCAGCACTATTGTAATGTACAACACAATATATAGAGTAGAGGGTTCAGCACTATTGTAATGTACAACACAATATATATAGAGTAGAGGGGTCAGCACTATTGTAATGTACAACACAATATATAGAGTAGAGGGGTCAGCACAATATTATAGTCATAGTGCCCCTTATACTGCTGGTCAGGGGGGACAAATGATTTGGGTCTGTGGTCAGCAGGATGAAAACAATGTTCAGCCATAGTGGTCAGTGGGAGGAGTCTGATGTTACAGACTATGGTATCGGGGTACAGGGATGTGGGGGGTCAGACAACACACGGGGTATCACCTTCTGTTGTATATCCACAGAAATCACCCAGCACGCTGGCAGATTGTCAGGAGGACCCCAAGTTCCCACCCCAGACAGGGGTAACAGCTGTATAACAGCACACACACTCTATTATCCCACCACTGCCACACACATGACAAGGAGGGAAGCCCCACGGGAACTAGAAAACCAGGAGAGGACCTTGTTTGGTGGAGGAGGGAAGGAGAGGGAGATTATTGGTAGCCAGTAATACCAGCTGTGATAGACTTGGTACAGCCTGCAATACCTCTGACCACCACTAGAGGGAGACTCCGCCCATATCTAGCTGGCTGACCACACACAGGCAGATACAAATCTTACATACAATCTGAACTCTAATGCCCCGTACACACGAGTGGAATTTCCGCCAGCAAAAGTCTGATGTGAGATTTTCATCGGAAATTCCGCTTGTGTGTACGCGGCATAAGGGTTGGGGGGAAGTCTAGTAATCAGCACACACTTCTGGGGTTCCTCAGGCACCTCTACAAGCTAGAATCCTTGCGTTACTCCCTCTTCCTGCTCCCCATGTACACCCCACACCAGACACATGACAGGGGGCAGTGAGGGGAGAGGGGGGATTGGGGTGAACAGAGAGGCAGTTGGGGGGGCAGGGAAGTAGACAGGGAAGTGGAGGGGACAGTTGGGCAGTGAGAGGTAAGTGGGAGGAAAAAATGCCCGTTTTCTGTGATCAGTGGGGGGAGGGGTTGTTGTTATTTGATAAAATAAATAGTGATCACTGAGGAGAAATGTTTAAAATCTAAAAAAAAGAACATAGGTGCTCAGTGGTGGGACAGGGGAGCAGGAGGACGGAAAGGGGGCATTGGGGGACAGGGATATAGACATTGAAGAGGGTGGAGACAAAGGTGTGGACGGTAGGGCAGTGTGGGGACAAAGGGCTGGAAAGGGGGGCAGTGTGGGGACAACGGGCTGGACAGGGGGGCAGTGTGGAGACAAAGGGGTGGACGGAAGGGCAGTGTGGGGACAGAGGGCAGGACAGGGGGCAGTGTGGGGGACAGGGTTTGACAGGGGGGTAGTGAGGGGAACACATAGGAGAACATGGGGCAGTAGGGGGTCACATGGGAGGACAAGGGGCAGTAGGGGGATAGAGTGGTGGATAGGGGGCAGTGGGGGGACAGAGGGGAGAGTAGGCAGTGGGGTGAAACACAGGGCTGAACAGGGGGAAATGGGGGGACACAGGGTTGGACAGGGGCAGAGGAGATGGATAGGGGGACAGTATTGAGACAGAGGGGATGGACAAGGGGCAGGGGTAGGACAGAGGGGTGTGTAGAGACAGAGGGATGAACAGGTGAGAAGTGGGGGGACAGAGGGGAGGACAGGGGGGCAGTGGGGTGGACAGAGGGCAGTAGGGAAAACATGGGAGGACAGGGGGGCAGTAAGGGGTCAGAGATGTGTGCAGGGGGACAGAGGTAGGACAGAGGGGTGGATAGGGGGCAAAGGAGTGGACAGGGGGCAGTGAGGGAACATAGGGGGAGGGGGTAGTGGCGGTAGACACAATGCTTGACAGGGGGGCAGTGGGGGAGACACAGAGGTGGACAGAGGGGAAGTGAGGGACACAGGGGTGTATAGGGGGCCAGAGGGGAGGACAAGGGGGCAGTGGAGAGGCAAAGGGCAGTGGGGAAACAGAGGAGGTCAGTGGGTGGATGGGTTGCAGTGGGGTGAATTAGGAAATGAATACCTGGCTGATGGTGTCCTGGTCTGGAGGTTGATGTGGAGCTCCTCTGATGAGTCTTCTATGGTTGGGGTCCTCTCGGATGGTCCCTCTTGGCTCCTCTGATGAGTCTTCTATGGTTGGGGTCCTCTCGGATGGTCCCTCTTAGCTCCTCTGATGAGTCTTCTATGGTTGGGGTCCTCTCGGATGGTCCCTCTTGGCTCCTCTTCTATGGTCGGGTGACTTCTGACTCTTCCCAGCACGGTGACTGGACATGAAGGGGGAAATCTCTCGGCTTCTCTTCCTCCGGCTCACAAGTGTCCACAATCAGGGGAAAGTTCTCCTCCGTGTCCCCGATGGAAGATGGAGGCTTCTTGTCCTGGCTGAGAGGTGTGAGGGACGTTCTGTGTCTGCACTACGGATCTGGGAAGACTCCAATCACATTGTGAGCCAGCTTCCTCACAGGGGGCCCTCCCCCACAGAGGCCCAGGGCCATGCTGACTACAAACACAGTGTGGGGGAGGAGGATTAACAAAGAGGACCCCTCCTTCCATTCTCCCACAGATGCCCCTGAGTCAACGCTGACTACAAACACAGGACAGGGAGGGGATCACAAAGAGGACCCCTCCCCCCATTCTCTGGGATGACACAATAGAATCTCATTCCAGGTTGGTCATGTGAAGAAGGTTTGTTGGACGTTCTTCTGGTTAGTGGAGGGAAATGAACGTTGATTATTGAGCGCAGTGAGGAGAAGATTGGGAGGAGCAGGATGGGGAATGTTTCTCTCTCATATTGCACCCCCCGGGGGATCACCTCATACACTTCATCTTCTACATGTGCTGGACGCCATGACACTCCTTTCTTGGGGGAAACTTTCTCCCGGAGATCTTGGAGGAGATGAAAGGAATGTTGTACGAGGCATGTGTGAGACGAGGCACATGACATCACACGCTCCGCCTTCTGCATGCGCGGTGTAACATACATTTTCATACTGGCGGTGTGGGGAAGGGGAGGTACAATAAGGGCTTCAGCAGGGATTGGATGGAATTGGATCCATGTATTGGCTTGTTGGTTGTACACAGCTCTGTCTATTGATCGATTTGTGTACAACCAGTCTGTCAGGTTTTTCCTGAATGATCAATACCACCGGCTATAGGCGGCAACACCGATCATTGTATTCTGATGGTGGGGGAGGGTCTCCTCTGTCAGAGCATAATAGCACAGCGGGAGGGATTCTCAGCAACATGTAAAAACACAAAGTAGCCAAAACCCGGGACTACATAGAAACATCATCCACACTTCTATTAACCCCTCCCATACCGGACACCCCTCCCCCTCCCATACCGGACACCCCTCCCCTTTCCATACTGGACACCCCTCCCCCTCCCATACCAGACACCCCTCCCCCTCCCATACCGGACACCCCTCCCCCTACCATACCGGACACCCCTCCCATACCGGACACCCCTCCCATACCAGACACCCCTCCCCCTCCCATACCGGACACCCCTCCCCCTCCCATACCGGACACCCCTCCCCTCCCATACCGGACACCCCTCCCATACCGGACACCCCTCCCATACCGGACACCCCTCCCCCTCCCATACCGGACACCCCTACCCCTTCCATACTGGACACCCCTCCCATACCGGACACCCCTCCCCCTTCCTGCTTAGGCCAATTTTCAGATTTCAGCGCTCTCATGCCGCGTACACACAATCGTTTTTCGGCTTGTAAAAAACAACGTTTTTCAGCCTCTAGAAAAAACGACGTTTTTTTCCAACTTCATCATTAAAACGACCTTGCCTACACACGATCGTTAAAAAAAATGCTCTAGCAAAGCGCGGTGACGTACAACACGTACGACGCACTATAAAGGGGAAGTTCCATGCGGATGGCGCCACCCTTGGGGCTGCTTTAGCTGATTTTGTGTTAGTAAAAGACGATTTGCGCTTTTCTGTCTGTTACAGCGTGATGAATGTGCGATCTCCATTACGAACGCTAGTTTTACCAAAACGAGCGCTCCCGTATCATAACTTGCTTCTGAGCATGCGCGGATTTTTCACGTCGTTAAAGCCCACACACGATAATTTTTTACAACCCGAAAAACGACATTGTTTAAAACGTCATGAAAAAATGGAGCATGTTCGAATTTATTTTTTTTATTTTTCAGAACCCGAAAAATGCCATGAAGCCCACACACCATCGCTTTAAATTACATTTTTTTTAAACGTTGTTTTTTACATGCCGAAAAACGATCGTGTGTACGCGGCATCGCACTTTGAATGACAATTACTCCGTCATGTAACACTGCACACAGAGGACATTTGTATCATTTTCTTCCCACAAATAGAGATTTCTTCTGGTGATATTTAATCATCTCGGGGGGTTTATTTTTTGCAAAATAAGTGAGAAAATTCCAAACTTTTTTTCTTAGTTTCTGTTATATAATTTTACAAATTAGTAATTTTTCTTCTGCATTGATAAGGGGCGGCACTGATATTCAGGGCTCTGATGGGCACTGATGAGGGGCGGCTCTGATATTCAGGGCACTGATAAGGGGCGGCTCTGATATTCAGGGCACTGATGGGCACTGATGAGGGGCGGCTCTGATATTCAGGGCACTGATGGGCACTGATGAGGGGCGGCTCTGATATTCAGGGCACTGATGGGCACTGATAAGGGGCGGCTCTGATATTCAGGGCACTGATGGGCACTGATAAGGGGCGGCTCTGATATTCAGGGCTCTGATGGGCACTGATGAGGGGCGGCTCTGATATTCAGGGCACTGATGGGCACTGATAAGGGGCGGCACTGATAAGGGGCGGCTCTGATATTCAGGGCACTGATGGGCACTGATGAGGGGCGGCTCTGATATTCAGGGCACTGATGATCGGTGTAAACAATGTACTCTCTGTGCCCTATCAGACCCACCAGTTATCTCCTCTCCTTTCCTCACACAGAGACAGTGCATTAGGAATAGAAATGCCGATAACCGGCAAGTCTGTTTACATGTGACCTGCTATGATTGGACACAGCTGATCACATGGCAAAGGGCCCTTGTTGTTGACCCTTTACCCCAATCTGTGATCACAGAGCACACCCAATGCGCGCCCCATGGAGTTTGCGGGTGGCACGCGTGTATTCACCACTTACCAACCACAATACATCCCTATACATTGGAGGTTGGAAGTGGTTTATCGGGATTACAGATGAAGATATCGGCCATGACCCCGGCGCCGTTCTTTTCTGCAGGCGGTCGGCTTTCTCATGAAATCTGTCTGAGACGCTCACAAGCCGCTGGACTAGTTTCTGAGGCGGCGGCCTTACTGTTTCCGCCGGTTCACCCGAGAAACGATCCGATGTGGCCAGCTGCTAGCATTGGCCATCAAAGCATTAGAACTCTACTCCAGTGATGGTGAACTCATGGCATGCAGAGCCCTCTCTGTGGGCACACCAGAGCTGCCACCACTGCCCGCCCTGTGACAAGGGGAGAAGCGAGCGTGGGCTGTCAGTGTATTTCCCCCTCTCACCCCCTTTTTCCCATCAAGCAGTACAGGGCAGGGATCGCTGCCCACTCTGATTCCTCCTGCCTCCCAATTGGCTGCAGCCATGGACCAATGAGGAGCCAGGACAAGTGCACCATGGGACATGTAGTCCCAGAAGACTATGGGCCAGATTCTCGTAGTTTGGCGTATCTTTGTGCGGGCGTAGCATATCCTCTTTACGTTACGCCTCCACAACTTAGACGGGCAAGTGCTGTATTCTCAAAGCACTTGCTCCGTAAGTTGCGGCGGCGTAGCATAAATAGGCTGGCGTAAGCCCGCCTAATTCAAATGTGGAACAGGGGGGCGTGTTTTATGTAAATAACTTGTGACCCGACGTGATTGACGTTTTTCACGAACGGCGCATGCGCCGTCCGTGGAATATCCCAGTGCGCATTGCTCCAAAGTACGCCGCAAGGACGTCATTGGTTTCGACGTGAACGTAAATGACGCCCAGCCCAATTCGCAAATGACTTACGCAAACGACGTAAAATGTTAAAAATTCGACGCGGGAACGACGTCCATACTTAGCATTGGTACGCCGCATGTATGCCTCATATAGCAGGGTTAACTTTACGCCGGGAAAAGCCTAACCTAAACGGTGTATCTGTACTGCGTCGGCCAGGCGTACGTTCGTGAATTTGCATATCTAGCTGATTTACATATTTCTAGGCGTAAATCAGCGTACACGCCCCTAGCGGCCAGCGTAAATATGCAGTTAAGATCCGATGGCATAAGAGACTTACGCCGGTCGGATCTAATAGAAATCTATGCGTAACTGATTCTAAGAATCAGGCGCATAGATACGACCGCTCAGACTCAGAGATACGACGGCGTATCTCCTATGAGAATCTGGGCCTATGGCTCTATTTTCATCAATTAAAGAAAAACTACAGCCCCAGCATGTCCTAAAAAATAGGAGGAGGGGCAGAGGGATAAGAGCGAGAGGAGTGCGGAGACGAGGGCGAGAGGAGTGCGGAGGCGAGGGCGAGAGGAGTGCGGAGGCGAGGGCGAGAGGAGTGCGGAGACGAGAGCGAGAGGAGTGCGGAGACGAGGGCAAGAGGAGTGCGGAGGCGAGAGGAGTGCGGAGACGAGAGCGAGAGAAGTGCAAAGATGAGAGCGAGAGGAGTGCGGAGATGAGAGCGAGAGGAGTGCAGAGATGAGAGCGAGAGGAGTGCGGAGATGAGAGCGAGAGGAGTGCGGAGATGAGAGCGAGAGAAGTGCAAAGATGAGAGCGAGAGGAGTGCGGAGATGAGAGCGAGAGGAGTGCGGAGATGAGAGCGAGAGGAGTGCGGAGACGAGAGAAAGAGGAGTGCGGAGACGAGAGCGAAAGGAGTGCGGAGACGAGAGCGAGGGGAGTGCGGAGATGAGAGTGAGAGGAGACTACAACAGCCCCATGAGAAGAGATTTGAGGTCTCGTTGACACCAGATCTCTCCATAAAGAGGACCTGTCATCTCTTATTTCTATTACATGAGATCTCCATAAAGAGGACCTGTCACCTCTTATTTCTATTACATGAGATCTCCATAAAGAGGACCTGTCATCTCTTATTTCTATTACATGAGATCTCCATAAAGAGGACCTGTCATCTCTTATTTCTATTACATGAGATCTCCATAAAGAGGACCTGTCACCTCTTATTTTAATTACATGAGATCTCCATAAAGAGGACCTGTCACCTCTTATTTCTATTACATGAGATCTCTCCATAAAGAGGACCTGTCATCTCTTATTTCTATTACATGAGATCTCCATAAAGAGGACCTGTCATCTCTTATTTCTATTACATGAGATCTCCATAAAGAGGACCTGTCATCTCTTATTTCTATTACATGAGATCTCCATAAAGAGGACCTGTCATCTCTTATTTCTATTACATGAGATCTCCATAAAGAGGACCCGTCACCTCTTATTTCTATTACATGAGATCTCCATAAAGAGGACCTGTCATCTCTTATTTCTATTACATGAGATCTCCATAAAGAGGACCTGTCATCTCTTATTTCTATTACATGAGATCTCCATAAAGAGGACCCGTCACCTCTTATTTCTATTACATGAGATCCCTCCATAAAGAGGACCTGTCATCTCTTATTTCTATTACATGAGATCTCCATAAAGAGGACCTGTCATCTCTTATTTCTATTACATGAGATCTCCATAAAGAGGACCCGTCACCTCTTATTTCTATTACATGAGATCCCTCCATAAAGAGGACCTGTCATCTCTTATTTCTATTACATGAGATCTCCATAAAGAGGACCCGTCACCTCTTATTTCTATTACATGAGATCTCTCCATAAAGAGGACCTGTCATCTCTTATTTCTATTACATGAGATCTCCATAAAGAGGACCTGTCATCTCTTATTTCTATTACATGAGATCTCCATAAAGAGGACCTGTCACCTCTTATTTCTATTACATGAGATCTCCATAAAGAGGACCTGTCATCTCTTATTTCTATTACATGAGATCTCTCCATAAAGAGGACCTGTCATCTCTTATTTCTTTTTTTTTTTTCCATAGAATTTTTATTAAGTTTTCAACAGTTACAAGTGTATGCAAAGCCAGCACTTGCGGTCGCAGCCGCTGCATATAACACAGAACAGGGGAAATGATAATGGTAATAACACATTGTAGGATAAGGCAGGATGATCTGGGGCATTATTAAATATCAAAAACAGTATTAACCCTTAGAACGGATGGGCCCGGGGTCCAGTGTGGGATGGTTTCGAACTGCTCTTGTGCCTACTACCATGTGTCTAAATGCGGGCGGAGCATATCAATGGGGGTAGGTGCGCGTACTGGTTCTTCCCTGGACAGGTAGCCCTTACGGGCGGGTGACTATAAGCACGTAATCACCCTCCTTCGTATTCAACGCTCCGACCAGGGGGGAACCTAGTTGTCGGGGGAATGATGGGAGGGATGGGTGTTCCGCCACAGCTCAGCGGGAGGTGGAGGGACGCATGTTCACATGGTTGTGGATGTCAAGGGCACACCTTCCTATAGTCGGCCGTTGAGGTGAAGTGCCTCCAACAGGCCCATGTCTCATTGAACCTCGTGGGGTTGTCTGACGCTTGATGGATTAGGTCCTCCATCTCCATTATCTTCTGGATTCGGTGGAACCAATCCGCTAGGGAAGGAGAGTGTGGGGACAGCCATTTTAGCGGGATGCACATTCGGGCCGCGTTGACCATGTGCATGGCCAGGGATCGGTCGTATCCCCTCGGTAGCGTATGGGCATGATGTAGGAGAAATTGTGCGGGAGTGAATTCTAGCGTTTCGGTGGTTACTTGTGTAATGTGTTCGTGGACCTCCCTCCAGTATGTTTGGAGAGAGGGGCACGTCCACCATATGTGGAGAAAGGAGCCCGTCTCCCGGTGGCACCTCCAGCAGACCTTCGGCAGTGCGGGGTCAATCCTGTGCAGTTTCAGCGGAGTTTTGTACCACCTGGATAGGAGCTTGTATGCGTTCTCCTGTGTTTGGACGTTAACCGATCCCTTGTGAGCTCGCCTGTAAATCGATTCCCATTCCTCTTCCGTAAGGTCGAGTGTCAGGTCATTCTCCCACTGTTGGTTAGCCCAATGAGTTTTGGAGGAGTGCGTGGCAAACAAAAGATCATAGATGACGGAGATCAGATGCCTCCGTGGTCCCTTGCTGGCACAGAGGTCCTCGAAAGGGGAGCAGGGTCTGGACCATTGGAGGCTCGGGGCCGTCTTGTCCAGAAAATGTCGAAGTTGAAGGTAAGTCCAAAATGGGAATTCGTCTTTGTTGGTTTTGACGGCCAGTTCCGTCTGGAGCATTAGTCTGCCCGAAACATAGAACTGACCCACCCGCACCGTCTCGTGAGGCCAACCGTCAGACAGAAAAGCAGTATGCATGCCCGGCGGAAAGTCTGGGTTCAGTTTTAAGGGGGTCAGGGGGCCGTATCGGTCAGATATTTGGTGTTTAGTGCAAGCCTCCCGAAAGGCTCGTAAGGAAGGGAGTACGAGGGGGTGGTCTTTGCACTTAGGCGGAGTGTTGGCCTGTGAGACCCACGGTAGATGGGACAGTGGAACGGGGGAAAATGACTGTTCCAACCCCACCCATTGTTTCCTCTCCCCATTGGCGGCCCAGTCTACTATTCTAGCTAGGCCACAGGCCAGGTGATATCTGCCTAGGTCAGGGAGTCCCAGGCCCCCCTGTAGTTTAGGGACCGTGAGCCTCGCGTAGCTTAGGCGCGGGTGGGCACCATGCCACACAAAGTCTGCGCAGGCTGATCTGTAGGATGAAAAGAAAGCCGTGGGGAGCCTGATGGGGATAGCTTGCATAGTATATAGAAGCCGGGGGAGAACGTTCATTTTGATTACCGCTATCCTGCCGAACCATGACAGGGGTTTCGGGGACCACCCCTTCTGAGTTTGAGCCTGAGTTTGTGGCGTGGTCGGGGATGGCAGATTGTACAGATTCGAGTAGTACCGAACAAATAGCTTAGCAATATCGGGTGAAGATTGTATTTTACGGCCTTTGTCGTCGGTCATGAAGTGGACGGTCGCCTTGGCTTTTTTGGCTTGCAGAGCTTTGGCCAGCATTTTGCCCGCTTTGTCCCCGTGCTCGTAGAAGGATTTTTTGGCTAGGGCGTAGTTTCGTCTAATTCTTTTTCCTATAAGCTCTAGGAGCTCGGCTCTGGCCTGGCTCAAATCCTGCAGTGTCGCTAAGGCTCGTGAGCGTTTGTGTGTGGCCTCTAGTTTTTTAATCCTATCCAACACATCATCGTATTGTTTACGCCGTTCCTTATTTCGTTTGGCGGCCGCTGCTATCAGGAGGCCTCGAACCACGCATTTATGTGCCTCCCAGTTGATGATGGGGGCTGTGTCCTCTGGTCTGTTTTCTCGAAAGTACTGTTCGAGAGACACCTCCAGATCTTTAGCTAAGACCGGGTCCGTGAGCAGGGAGGGGTCTAGTCTCCATACCCTCGTCCGCGGGTGACAGGGGGGGAAGGACAGTGTCGCCGAAATCGGGTGATGGTCCGACAAGAACATGGGCTCGATGGACGCTGAAGTCAGTTTGGGCAAGTCTTCCTGGCTAACCAATATATAGTCGAGTCGGGAGTACCGGTTGTGTGGAGGCGAATAGAACGTATAGTCTCTCCCTACAGGGTGTAGGGCCCGCCACGTGTCGTGTAAGAGAAGGTCCTGGAGGAGTGTTTTAATCCTTCTTAGTGCTCTGAACGGGGTGGATGAGGTACCTGTGGATGTATCCTGTGCGGGATTGAGGGGTACATTAAAGTCGCCCCCCAGCACCAGTGTGCCTACCTTAAATGGGGTCAGCGTATCCGATACCGATTGGAAGAAAGCTACTTGCCGTGCATTAGGCACGTATATGTTGGCCAGTGTGATGATGCGGTTCAGGTAGGAGCCTTTCAGGAATAGGTACCTGCCCTCCGGGTCAGCCAGTATCTCCGTGACCGTGAAGGGGCAGCGGTGAGCTATCAATATAGAAACCCCCTTAGATTTGGCTTGCGGGTTGGTGGCGTGATGTGCTATTGGAAAATTATAGTTGTGTAGTTTGGGTATCGCTCCCGTTTTAAAGTGTGTCTCCTGTACAAACACTACGTCCGCTCTCGCGCGGTGCATGGCCAGGAGGAGTTGGGCTCGCTTTTCAGGGATATTCAACCCCTGTGCGTTCAGGGAGATTACTTTCAGTGCGGGGCTAGCCGCTTTCGGCGGTGAGGCCGTCATCAGGAGCGTGGCTGCGGTCACGTTCCCGTGTGAAGGCGTCTGGTATCGGTTGAGCTGCGGCGGAACTGGATGTGGTCAAGGGAATGGGTCCCTCGGGAGAGGTGACACTGAGGTCAGACGACTACGAAGAGGTGAGTTGCGTTCGGGCACTCAGTCCACTAGTGTCTGCTACAGTGGGGGGGTGGGGTATTGTGGTCTGTTTCTCTGGAGGACGGGGTAGGTAGGAGGTTATCAAGACTCCCCCTCCTCCGGAGGGGGCAACGACCGATTAGGTGGGGGGATACAGTTCCTCCACCTCTTTTAAGTGTATCACAATCGGTAAAGCGCGGTCGTGCGGGGAGCCCACGCCTCTTAACAGGCCCAGGCACCACCGCACGTTGCCGCTCGGGGGGTTGGCCGAAACCTCACCGGGCCACGGCTGGAACCGGTGTAAAAAGAAGAGAAAATATAGAAAAACTAGGTAAAAACTCCTGAGTAGGGTATGCCACCCCAGAGCATACAACCTTGTGTCAACACTAGGGGTGAGAACCTAGAGGCTGTCAGGGCAACGGTGCCAAAGGGGAGGTTCGTGGTCAGACTGGGCTCTATCCTCCCTTGTGTCTCGGGGTGACTTCCCAGGGGGGTTGCTGTAATGAACGCCATCCGTTGTACCAATCCCCCCCCCGGCCCGCCGGGAGCCCCGGGGCCACACTGTGAACTCCCAGTAACCACCGGCGCCTCGGTGGGAACGAGGGAGGCATATCGTGTCCTCCGGATACAGTCCATACCTGGGGGTCCGCGCGAGTATCGGAACGGTCTGTCTTGCGGGAGGCGCGGTCTTCGCTCCTTCCACGACAGGTGGGCTCTCGTCTCGGGAGCAGGGTCAGCCGATCGTCCGGTGCATGCGTCCATGGTTGTGCTTCTGGTTTCAGGGTCCGGATCTCCGTCTCCAGCGTCGCATCGGAAGTGACGAAGCCCAGTATCGCCGGAAGAGGGAGTTGCTGGATCTTCCTTCCGGTGCTGGTGGCGTGCGCAGGGCATCCTGGGAAGTGTAGTGCGAGGGCCGGATGGATCGCGCGATGTCCACGCAACCAAGGGGAGGAGTCGTTCGTCGTCTTCTCGGTCCAGTGACGGGCGGAGGCAGCCTATCTAATCATTTGAGGCTCGGCGGCAGTCAGCGTTGGATCTTGTGCCGGGCGGCAGCCGGCGAATGGTTCAATGGGCTGGGACGAGTGTCAAACAGTCACAGTACATAAGTTTCAAAACACCCAACCATGGCAACAGGGTAATAGTTACGCCAACAACAGTGGGCAACAGGTCCAAGGGGCATATTACCTAACATTTAATAATCTCTACGGGCCCTCCGTGCCCCGGGAGAAGATAGCGCACCTCGGTCGCTTCTAGGCCCCACTGCGGCCGTCGAGTTGCGGGACCCCGATGGGGACCGTCTTCTGCGGGATCTCGTGGGCTGCGTCTCCATTCTTTCAGCTTGAGGGCCATTCCAGCGACCTACGGAGCGGCGGTACATGGCGTACCACTCGGGGACCGGTGTTGGCGGTATCCCCAGGGTCTCCAAGAAATGCGGTAGGTCCTCAGGCACTCTCAGTAGGGCGGTGCGGCCTTGATGGGCGGCCGAGAGGCCAAAGGGGAACTTCCACTTATACCTGATGTTTTCCGCCCGTAGGGCATCGAGCAGGGGTTTCAGGTCTCTGCGGTGCTTAAGGGCGATCCCTGAGAGATCCTGAAACAGCTGGATCTGGGCTCCTTCGTGCTGGAGGCGTTGTCCCCTTGCTTGTCTCAGTATCTCCTCTTTCAGGCCGTAGTCTGTGAGGCAACAAACAATGTCTGTGGGGGTCAGTGTCCCTGCCTCTGGGGCGCAGTGCCCTGTGGATCCTCTCCATTGCGATCGGTGTGGCGGGTGGCCTCTGGAGGACCGAGTTGAAGATTTCCGTCACCTCCTGTTTGATGTGATCAGCTTCCACTGCCTCTGGGAGTCCCCTCACACGCACATTATGGCGTCGTCCTCGGTTCTCAAGGTCCTCCAGGTGACGGTTCACTTCCCGCAACTGCAGGGTATGGTCATCTATTTTCCTCGTCGAGCGCTGGAGGACAAGGTCATGGTCCTCCAGGACGTTCTCCGTGGCTGTGACCCTCTCGTCTAGTGCCTTGAAGTCTAAGCGCAGGTCCGCTATGGCTGCTGTGAGCGCGTCTTTAATATCAGATGCCACGGCCCTCAGGTCCGCGATGGTGATGGGTGCCGCCGCTGAGGTGTCAACCAGTACGGTCTCCGTTCCGCCGAGAGCCCCCGGTGGGGAAGTAAGCAGGGTCGCGGACAAGATAATGTCCTGTGCCGGGATGAGGAGGCCTGTGATCGTCCTCCCCGCGCTCCTTGGCGGGAAGCCGCCATGTTCCCTCGGCCAGTCCGGAACATCTCCGGGATTGTGTGGTCAGGAGCGTCGGTATGTTCCCGTGGGGAGCGGGAACGGGAGGTCGAAGTCTGCCTCGATGCTGTGCCCATTATTCTGGCGAGGAGAGTCGGGTAAATATCGCCGCTAATGGTGTGAAAGGCTCTGAGGTGGCAGGAGCTCTGTTCTCAGGCAGCCATCTCCTAGCTCGGCTCGGCCACGCCCCTCTTATTTCTTTTACATGAGATCTCTCCATAAAGAGGACCTGTCATCTCTTATTTCTATTACATGAGATCTCTCCATAAAGAGGACCTGTCATCTCTTATTTCTATTACATGAGATCTCTCCATAAAGAGGACCTGTCACCTCTTATTTCTATTACAAGGGAGGTTTATATTTCTTGTAATAGGAATATAAGTGATAAAAAATAAAAGGACGGTGTAAAAATAAAAAGTAAAATAAATAATAATAATAATACAAATAAAAAGATTTAAAGCGCCCCCATCCCTCCCTGCGCACAAATGCTTAAAGTTACAGTGTTAAAAAAAATAGAATGTAAAGTAAGTGCCCCCCATCCCCCGTGCTCACATGCAAATGCGAACGCACACGTATGTCCGGCCAGCGATCACACCACACATGTGAGGTATCACCGTGATCGTCAGAGCGAGAGCAATAATTCTAGCATCAGACCTCCTCTGTATCTCCAAACTGGTAACCTGTAAAGGTGTTTAAAGAGTCACCTATGTCGATTTATTGTAGTTTGTCGCCATTCCAGGAGTGTGCGCAATTATAAAGTGTGACATGTTGGGTTTTTATTTACTCGCTGTAACATCATCTTTCACATTATACAAAATAATTGGGGTGACTGTTGTGTTTTTTTTCCTACCAAAAATTGCATTTGCAAAACCGCTACACACATACTGTGTGATATAAAACATTGTAATGATCACCATTTTATTCCCTAGGGTCTCTGATAGAAGTAAAATGTTTGGGGGTTCTAAGTAATTTTCTAGCAAAACTTACTGATTTCAATTTGTAAACAAAAAGTGCCAAAAAAGCCTGGGGGGGTCAAGTGGTTAAAAGGGGGGGGGGAGGGGTCTCCTTGGGTTGTAGTGAGTAAGAAGCACATGGCACTGAATGACTTCAAATTCGACTCCCCCTCCCCCTCTCTCTTTGTTTGTAGTCAGCTTGGCCCCAGGACGTCTGTGGGGGAGGGGCCCCCTGTGAGGAAGCTGGCTCACAATGTGATTGGAGTCTTCCCAGATCCGTAGTGCAGACACAGAACGTCCCTCACACCTCTCAGCCAGGACAAGAAGCCTCCATCTTCCATCGGGGACACGGAGGAGAACTTTACCCTGATTGTGGAGACCGTGCTGGGAAGAGTCAGAAGTCACCCGACCATATAAGAGGAGCCAAGAGGGACCATCCGAGAGGACCCCAACCATAGAAGACTCATCAGAGGAGCCAAGAGGGACCATCCGAGAGGACACCAACCATAGAAGACTCATCAGAGGAGCCAAGAGGGACCATCCGAGAGGACCCCAACCATAGAAGACTCATCAGAGGAGCCAAGAGGGACCATCTGAGAGGACCCCAACCATAGAAGACTCATCAGAGGAGCTCCACATCAACCTCCAGACCAGGACACCATCATCCAGGTATTCATCTCTCACTACTAACTCCCCCCATCCCCCGCTATCTTCTCCATCCACCCCTATTTCCCCTACTGCCCCCCTGTCCACCCCTCTATCAGCCCACTGAGCACTGATGCCCCCTTTCTCTCTACTGAATACCTATATTCCCATTTTCCCTAAAAAATCACTAATGTCCAACATTTCCCTTCAGTGAATATCCCCCCCAACCCCACTGACCACAGATAACGGGCATTCAACCCCCCCCCCCCCCATTTACCTCTCACTTCCCACTTGTCCACCCCACTTCCCTGTCACCCCAACTGCCTCCCTGTTCACCCCATTTTTTCCCTGTCACCATGTTGTGTGTTACTAGAGTCTGGTCAGCCAGCTAGATATGTGTGGAGTCTCCCTCTAGTGGTGATCAGAGGTATTTCAGGCTGTGCCAAGTCTATCACAGCTGGTTTTACTGGCCAGTAGGGATGGGCTTGAGCATTTTTCACACCCCATGTGCCCAATCTGGCACTGCAAAGCACTAATCACAGGCAGTGAGATATTTCCCAATCCGCAGCGACCCAGACCAGGAAATGTCTCACTGCCTGTGATTAGTGCTTTGCAGTGCCAGCTTCCTGGCGGGATCCCGTGTGCGCTGTTATACAGCTGTTACCCCTGTCTGGGGTGGGAACTTGGGGTTCTCCTGACAATCTGCCAGCGCGCTGGGTGATTTCTGTGGATATACAACAGAAGGTGATACCCCGTGTGTTGTCTGACCCCCCACATCCCTGTACCCCGATACCATAGTCTGTAACATCAGACTCCTCCCACTGACCACTATGGCTGAACATTGTTTTCATCCTGCTGACCACAGACCCAAATCATTTGTCCCCCCTGACCAGCAGTATAAGGGGCACTATGACTATAATATTGTGCTGACCCCTCTACTCTATATATTGTGCTGTACATTACAATAGTGCTGACCTCTCTACTCTATATATTGTGTTGTACATTACAATAGCGCTGACCCCTCTACTCTATATATTGTGTTGTACATTACAATAGTGCTGACCTCTCTACTCTATATATTGTGTTGTACATTACAATAGTGCTGACCCCTCTACTCTATATATTGTGTTGTACATTACAATAGTGCTGACCCCTCTACTCTATATATTGTGTTGTACATTACAATAGTGCTGACCCCTCTACTCTATATATTGTGTTGTACATTACAATAGTGCTGACCCCTCTACTCTATATATTGTGTTGTACATTACAATAGTGCTGACCCCTCTACTCTATATATTGTGTTGTACATTACAATAGTGCTGACCTCTCAACTCTATATATTGTGTTGTACATTACAATAGTGCTGACCTCTCTACTCTATATATTGTGTTGTACATTACAATAGTGCTGACCCCTCTACTCTATATATTGTGTTGTACATTACAATAGTGCTGACCCCTCTACTCTATATATTGTGTTGTACATTACAATAGTGCTGACCCCTCTACTCTATATATTGTGTTGTACATTACAATAGTGCTGACTGTTCACCCTTTTACTAATATAAATATAATATATATACAGTATATCACAAAAAAATACTGTATAGAGAGATAATGACTGGCAGGACTGTGGGTGGGGTGTGGGGTCACCTAGGTTCTCATACACATGGTGAGGGGCTCCGGGGTGTATGACCGATGTGGAGAATACAAACATTCTGCTCTCTCAGAATCCTAATCATTTGTGTTCTGGGTTCTGGAGCCCGAGGTTTTGTAGAGCTTTGGGTGGGATAAATCCTCCACTCCCCAGGTCCACATTTCTCCTAGAATCCAGACCTCATTATTGGTGTCAGCTGTGCACAAGCCTTTATATAGGGGAGCTGACTGATCAGGGCTCTCTCTCTGCTGCTGGGTGAAAAGACTGACTGCTGACACAACACTATACAATGTACAAGAGCTGCCTGTTTGTTTTGTGTAACCCCATTGGGTGGGCTCCCTGTTAGTCAGGAATAGGGGTGATATTCAGGGTAGCAGCCAGTGGCAAATGCTCCCGCTCAGTTGGGTCTCGTTGTCGGTCATCCAGCACTTGCCCCATTTAGGTTCCAGGCGGGCAGCATGGCGATGGGTGAAAGGCAGTGGGTGGGCATCTCCTCCTCCTATGTGTCCAATAGGATTGGCTGGGAGGAGAATCAGTGTGAGAATAGCGAATATTCATTCACTATTCTCACACAACTGGGTGGGCTCGGAGTGCAGTGCTTTGCACCCCAAGACCACCCTATTTTGAAGCCTATTAGTGCCTCAGGCTCTAATCCTGTGCTTCAAACCCCCATTAAAATGCATGCATCCGGTGCCCCGAATGTAGATTAGGAGGCCAGACGCATGGATAGGGGGCGGCACTCGTTTGCCACTGTTAGAAATTGCAGGGGCCCCGTACAGCCTACCTGATGCCCCCTAGAAAATATCAAAACAATTTTTTCACAAAAAATACATGAAAATCATTATTAGTGGACACAAACTTTCCATCATACATAAAAAAATTCCACCTTCAATCCATAATTCTCCCCAAACAATAATGTACAGTACATATTCCACCAACTCCCAGTTCAAACTCCCCCCCCCCCCAATCCCACCCCAGCTCAAATCCAACCCAATTCCCCCTCCTAGCACAAATCTTCCTCACCCCAAAAAATCCCCGCCTAGCTCACATCCTATTTCTTCTCAAACTTTCTATCCTAGCACAACTCTTCTCCTCCAAATCCCCCTTCCCAGCTAAAATCCCCCAAACCCACCTATTAGCCCAAATCCCCCCACCCCCTCCTGGCACAACCCCCCCACCTCTCCTCCTAGCAAAAATCTTTCTTCAACCCCCCTCTTAGGGCAAATTCTCACAAATCCTCCCTCCTAGCACAACCCCCTCTAAATTACCCTCCCTACCCAAATTCCCCCCAGGACTAATCTCCCACCCCCCTCCTAGCACAAACATACCTCTCTGGGCTCAAACCCCCCCAAACCCTCCTAGCACATATCCCTCCATTCTTCCTTATTGAACATACAAATCCCCAAATCCCCATTACATTTCCCAGTACAGATAGCCGCCCATCCCCCTCCCCAACTTACAGGAGGAAGTCACTACAAAGCCAGGAGGAGGTGTCCTGTGTTGCGCTCTCACCAGAAGAGCGTTCATCCATACAGCACCTGAGACAGGATGGCTCTTACTGCAGGTCGCATTGCTCTGTACACACACAGTATGATTACCGCCCCTATGTCCTCCAAGGAATGCTCACCTCCTGGCAGCAGGAAATGTGGATGGGGCGGTAATCAAGCTGTGTGTGTGTGTACAGCGCAATGCGATCTGCAGTAAGAGCGATCCTGTCTCATATGCTGTATGGAGGAGCTCTCTTCTGACAGAACACCTCCCACAATGTACCCCATTCATATGGGGGGCCGGGATCTGGGGGCCCCCTTGTTAAAGAGGTCTTCCATATTCCAATTAGCCCACTACTCACAAACCCCCACAACCACCGGTCCAGGGTTGTGGGGATAAAGACCTTATCCCCTTCAACATGGGGACAAGCTGCTTTGGGGGACCCCAAATCACCCTCCCCATGTTGATAAGTGGCCTGGTATGGTTCAGGAGGAGGGGGGCTGCTTGCACGGATAAGGGTCTGATATGGATTTTGGGGGACCCCACAGCAATATTTTTTTCAATTTTAGCGTGGAGTTCCCCTTAAAATCCATACCAGACCCAAAGGGTATGGAAATTGTGTGGAGTTGCCCTTAAAATCTATACCAGACCAAAAGGGCCTGGTATGGATTGGGGGGGGGGGGCATGCCATTTATTTTCTTAATTTTGTCATAGGGCCCCACTTAACCTCTTCAATACACTGTATTATATATTGTACACTGCACTATATACCCTGCACTATATTATATGTATACTACACTTACTGCACTGTGTAGTCTGAACTGCAGTATATATACTATATGGATTACACTAGATACTCTGCAGAAAAATTGGGCCCTGGTGTTGGTGGTGCCAGAACACTGTAACCCCTCACAGTTATTCTTGTTGGGTGCAGGAACGGGCGCTGCTGTTAATTTTTTTTTTAAATTGTAATTACATGCCCCTGTTAAACAGGGCAGAACAATTAGGCCGTGGGTGTTGGTGGTGCCCTAAACCTAAAATATTGTTGGAAGCTAGCATCATCAAGATTCAGGAATATGATAGTCGGCATAGGCAGTCTTCAAGGGATCCCAGATCCATAGCAAATTCAATCAGTTAAATCAGCATCAGGTGGTTGATAGCTGCTGATCCAGGACTGATTCATTTTTATAAATGTGAGCCTATCAATGGAGTCTGTGGACAGGCACACTCTTTGATCTGTTACAAACCCTCCAGCAGCACTGAATGTGCGTTCAGAAAGCACACTGGATGCAGAACAGGGCAGTAGCTTGATTGCATATTAAGCAAGTTCTGGCCAGTGGTCCATTCCCAAGACCCAGTAACCCAGTGGATGCTTTGTTAGAAAGGTCTCCAAGTCTGCTCTTGCCCCTAGATATTCCTGCACCATGTAATGCAGACGCTGGCGATGGTTGCTTGAACCGCTCAGCCCTGGGCGCTGAGGACTAAAAAATAGTTTAAAGGCATCGGTCAGCCGGCCACCTTCTCCACCGCTCTTCCTCTGACCAAACAAAGCCTCAGAAACACGTTGTCCAGCACCAGGAAATGGTAACCTCCCAGGGTCTGGAAAGGTGTTACACATGTATAAGATTATTGGGCCAGATTCACGTAGAAGTGCGGCGGCGTAACGTATCGTAGATATGCTATTCGTTTATAGCCGCTTCGTCGCGATCGCTCCCCGGAGCTGAAGAACGGGGAGAGCCGTATGTAAACACGGCTTCCCCGTGCTTCACTGTGGCGGCGCATCGATCGAGTGATCCCTTTTATAGGGAGACTCGATCAATGACGTCAGTCCTACAGCCACACCCCCTACAGTTGTAAACACACACTAGGTGAACCCTAACTCCTACAGCGCCCCCCTGTGGTTAACTCCCAAACTGCAACTGTCATTTTCACAGCAAACAATGCAATTTAAATGCATTTTTTGCTGTGAAAATGACAATGGTCCCAAAAATGTGTCAAAATTGTCCGAAGTGTCCGCCATAATGTCGCAGTCACGAAAAAAATCGCTGATCGCCGCCATTAGTAGTAAAAAAAAAAAATTTATAAAAATGCAATAAAACTATCCCCTATTTTGTAAACGCTATAAATTTTGCGCAAACCAATCGATAAACACTTATTGCGATTTTTTTTTTTTTTACCAAAAATAGGTAGAAGAATACGTATCGGCCTAAACTGAGGGGAAAAAAATGTATATATGTTTTTGGGGGATATTTATTATAGAAAAAAGTAAAAAATATTGCATTTTTTTCAAAATTGTCGCTCTATTTTTGTTTATAGCGCAAAAAATAAAAACCAGATAGGTGATCAAATACCACCAAAAGAAATCTCTATTTGTGGGAAAAATGGACGTCAATTTTGTTTGGGAGCCACGTCGCACGACCACGCAATTGTCTGTTTAAAGCGACGCAGTGCCGAATCGCAAAACCTGGCCTGGGCATTTAGCAACAAAATGGTCCGGGGCTTAAGTGGTTAAATTAGGTGCACTTCCGCGCCGGACCTACTGCGCATGCTCCGTTTCGGAATTCCCGCCGTGCTTTGCACGCAGTGACGTCATTTTTTCGAACGGCGATGCGCGTAGCGTAATTCCGTATTCCCGGACGGCTTACGCAAACTACGTTAATTTTTAAATTTCGACGCGGGAACGACGGCCATACTTTATATAGCAATACGATTGCTGTGTAAAGTTAGGGCAGGTCAAATAATGACTAAAATTGCGATGGGAAACTTGACTACGGACGACGTAGCGAACGCGAAAATCCGTCGTGAATCCGCCGTAACTGCTAATTTGCATACTCGACGCTGGAATACGACGCAAACTCCACCCAGCGGCGGAGGTATTGCATCCTAAGATCCGACAGTGTGAAACAATTACAGCCTGCCTATAGATGGATAGAAATTCGTCTGGATTCTACCAAGCCAAATTTTGATCTGTCTATGTCCAGCAATAGCGTGTGACTGTTGCTCCTATGAAAAGTGATTCATGCTTGGATCTTTTTCCAGAACTGTTTGAGAGGTGGAGAAGGAGGTGATATGTTGCCTCCTCATTGCCTGATTCAGGGCCCATTCACACTAGAAGGCAGTGCGGGAAAAGACACATTCCCGTGTGACTTCCCGCACCACATTCCAATCAGACTGCCCTTAACGTCACCATAAATGCAGGATGCAAACGCAGTGTGTTTACCCACACCAGATCACATGGTACAAAAGTAGCATGCAAGGGGGTTGCCATGCGTCTCATAAATGTAGTACATGCAATACTTTTGGTGCAGTGCGATTTTAACCTCTTGACCACCGCCCCATGTCAAAAAGACGTCCTCCTTTTTAAAGTTGAATATCTCGGTAAGGGCAGCAGCTGCTGCCACAACCGAGACATTCATCTTTTCAGGGGGCGGTGGTGTACACGATAACGGCGGTCTCCGCGGCGGATTCGCCGCGAGATCGCCGTTATCGGTGGCGGGAGAGGGCCCCCCCCCCCTCCCGCCGCTCTCCCGCGCCCTCCGCCGCTTACCGGAGCCGTCGGTAGCGGCGGAGGGGATCGGATGTGTCCGGCAGCTGAGCGGGGACGGGACTGAAGGAAAAATCTCCTTCACCCGTCCTCATAGCTCTGCTGGGCGGAAGTGACGTCAAAACGTCAGTCCCGCCCAGCCTCTTAAAGAAACATTTTTTTTTTTGTCATTTGAAAAAATGACTTTTTTTTTTTTATTTTTTTTTTTGCATTTAAGTCTAATTATGAGATCTGAGGTCTTTTTGACCCCAGATCTCATATTTAAGAGGACCTGTCATGCTTTTTTCTATTACAAGGGATGTTTACATTCCTTGTAATAGGAATAAAAGTGATCAATTTATTTTTTTTTTTTCAGTGTAAAAAATTATAAAACTAAATAAAAATAAATAAGAAAACCAAAAAAATTTTTTTTAAAGCGCCCCGTCCCGACGAGCTCGCGCGCAGAAGCAAACGCATACGCGAGTAGCGCCCGCATATGAAAACGGTATTCAAACCACACAAGTGAGGTATCGCCGCGATCGTTAGAGTGAGAGCAATAATTCTAGCCCTAGACCTACTCTGCAACTCAAAAAATGCAACCTGTAGAATTTTTTAAACGTCGCCTATCGAGATTTTTAAGGGTAAAAGTTTGATGCCACGAGCGGGCGCAATTTTTAAGCGTGACATGTTGGGTATCATTTTACTCGGCGTAACATTATCTTTCACAATATATAAAAAAATTGGGCAGAATTTATTGTTGTCTTATTTTTTAATTCAAAAAAGTGATTTTTATCCAAAAAAAGTGCGCTTGTAAGACCGCTGCGCAAATACGGTGTGACAAAAAGTATTGCAATGACTGCCATTTTATTCCCTAGGATGTCTGCTAAAAAAAAATATATAATGTTTGGGGGTTCTGATTAATTTTCTAGCAAAAAAATTGTGATTTTCACATGAAGGAGAGAAGTGCCAGAATTTACCTGGTGGGCAAGTGGTTAAGGTCATTCAAAATGAATGGGGCAGAAATCACACTGCACAGAACTGCATATGAATTGCCCAGGAACCGCACAACATTCCCATGAGATTCCCATGCATTTCCTGGTGTGAATGGGCCCCTAACCTGATCATTGCAGTACTACCCCTCTACAGTCACATGCAGGGCGGTTGCACTACAGCCCCATTGAACTGCATTATCACATTCAGTGGCAGCAACATTCTGTTTAAGCACAGCACCGTGGCCGGGGCATGTGTACAGCTGGTAGCAGTTGTATGTTTAGTGTTCAGACAGGGGGTCAGTAAAATCATGGCTCAACCACCCGGTTTTACTTCCCCCAGACACATGTGTGAACAAGCCCTAAGGATCCTCTGAAACGGAACGGAGCCCACTTCAATCAGCAGAGGATCCATGAGCAGATCCCTTCCTGAATCAGAGCTGAACAGGATGGATGTCAGTTTTTTACATCTGTCCCCGTTTCTGTTTGTGGCAGGAGACACAGGAGGACCTGTGTCAGTTCTATGGATGAAAACAGACCCCACTGTCTATTTACTGTCTGTTTACATCAGGCTTTCTCCGATGTGTCACATTTAGGTCCAGATAAATGGAAGAGGACACAGTCCTTTTTAAAAAAAATCTCCCCAGACCTGGAAGGATTCAGAGCTAGGGAGGTGTAAAATGTCCATTTACATCAGCCTGTCCCTAGGGCTGCATGGACCTTCCAATCGGGTCCTCCTGACAGGGCTGCATGGACCTTTCCAATCAAGTCCTCCTAATAGGACTGCATGGACCTTTCCAATCAAGTCCTCCTGATAGGGCTGCATTAACCTGTCCAATCGGGTCCTTCTGATAGGGCTGCATGGACCTTTCCGATCACATCTTCCTGACAAATTGAGAGGAGGACCTGAAAGAAATACCCATGTGAAAGGACCCCTGTAGGTAACCAGAGTGCACTTATTTCTGCACTTCTATGACCTGTATTCAGCTGACAGCGGGCTAAAGTCTGCAGTCGCCAGATGTAAAAAATATTGGTACTATACAATAGGATGCTTCAAACATTACAAAAATGTTGGCACATGCAGATATATTAACCCGCCCTCTTCTTTTCCCAACAGGGATCGGGAATTGGTGGGGATAATAGACTGGGGGGGGGGACAGTTTTCCATTTTAGCCCCAGGATTTCCTTGTCCCAGCACTGGGTCAAAGGTAATCTGAATGAACTGAGGGGCTAGCTGGAGACAGTCCTTTTAAAAGTTTAGGAGGTGCAGTGTTTCCTGGGAATGGGAGGAGGAGTCTTCTCTCTCAAAGATGTTGTCTGGAAAAAACGTTACTCAGAATTTGCCTCCTATTGACTTCAATGGGGTTTGTATTTACATCGACAATGTTTGGATTTTTAAATGGCTTTGCGATAGGTGCCCACAAGTCAATCCCAAGCACATCCCCCCTCCCCCCATCACTATGCAGCACAATCTAAATTAGAACAAATAAATTAGATTTTCCTTCAGGAAATTGTAATAAATTGAAAATTTTACCAGCCAATGGGAATAATAGATTGTCCTCTATAAAATAGAATACACATATTTAAACATGTATAATATTGTACATATTCCTTCTATAACATATATTTAATAATACATGTAAAAAATAGAAAGTAACTTTATTTAATCCTTTATATAGAATTCTGACTTTTTATTTTTTTTCTGTATAGGTAGATCGATGAACCAAGTTTTTGGACAGGCTTGTCTTAAAAAATATGACCAAGTCAGATGAGAAACGAGCCATATGAGTGTCTTAGGTGACAGAAAGTCTTTTTTTTTGCAATTCACTGGAAGATTTACACAGGACTCAAGACATATCAGTGTTCTAAATGTAGTAAGTGTTTTGGAACCTCTTCAACATTGAGGACCTCAGAGGACAACAAGAGAGAAGTCATTTCAGTGTTCTGGAAGTGACAATGGCTTTACAATAAAGTCCAACCCATGTATATATAAGAGAAGTCATTTCAGAAGATATTTCTTGTTTGGAGTGTAATAAAGGTTTTACTATGGAGGCAAAACATATCACACACCAGAAGGTTCACACTGGAAAGAAGCCATATCAATGTTCTGAATGTGATAAAACTTTTACACAGAAGGGTAATCTTATCAGACACCAGATGACTCACACTGGAGAGAAGCCATATCGGTGTTCTGAATGTGACAAAGCTTTTACATCAAAGAGAGAGCTTATCACACACCAGATAATTCACACTGGAAAGAAGCCATATGAGTGTTCTGAATGTAGCAAAGCTTTTACAACAAAGAGAGAGCTTATCAGACACCAGAGGGTTCACACTGGAGAGAAGCCGTATCAGTGTTCTAAATGTAACAAAGCTTTTACAGACAAGAACGGGCTTAACAGACATCAGAAAATACACATTGAAGAGAAACCATATGAGTGTTCTGAATGTGATAACGTTTTTAAACAGAAGTCATATCTTATCAAACACCAGAAGATTCACACTGGAGAGAAGCTGTATCAGTGTTCTGAATGTGATAAAATGTTTACACAGAAGTGTAATCTAATCGCACACCAGATGACTCACACTGGAGAGAAGCCATATCAGCGTTCAGAATGTGACAAAGCTTTTACATCGAAGTCAAATCTTATCACACACCAGATAAGTCACACTGGAAAGAAGCCATATGAGTGTTCTGAATGTGGCAAAGCTTTTACAACAAAGAGAGAGCTTATCACACACCAGAGGGTTCACACTGGAGAGAAGCCGTATCAGTGTTCTGAATGTAACAAAGCTTATAAAACAAAGTCAAACCTTTTCATTCACCAGATGAATCACACTGGAAAGAAGCGGTATGAGTGTTCTGAATGTAAAAAAGCTTTTGCAGAGAAGAGAGAACTTATCAGACACCAGATGACTCACACTGGAGAGAGGCCCTATGAGTGTTCTGAATGTGACAAAGCTTATACAGACAAGAGAGGGCTTAACAGACATCAGAAAATGCACATTGAAGAGAAGCCATATGAGTGTTCTGAATGTGACAAAGCTTTTACACAGAAGTCAACCCTTATCAGACACCAGAAGATTCACACTGGAGAGAAGCTGTATCAGTGTTCTGATTGTGATAAAGCTTTTACAGAGAAGGAAACCCTTTTCCAACACACAAGGGTCCACACCAGAGAGAAGCCATTTGAATGTTCTGAATGTGGAAAAGCTTTTGCATGGAAGTCATATCTTATCACACACCAGAGGATTCACACTGGAGAGAAGCTGTATCAGTGTTCAGAATGTGAAAAAGCTTTTACAGAGAAGACAAGCCTTATCATACACCAGAGGGTTCACACTGGAGAGAAGCCATTTCAATGTTCTGAATGTGACAAAGCTTTTACGGTTAATGCCGGGCTAATCGATCACCAGAGGATTCACAATGGCTCAGCCATGAATAAGCACTGATTTTGTGCGAAACGTCGGCTGTCCCCTGTTTCTGTTGCTGTGATCTGGTAATGCTTTTGCTGTTCATTTAATAAAAGACAACCTGTACGGTTTTTGGAGTGCGGCCATCCATCCTTCATTCAACCTTTATGCTTGCCTAGTGCACCGCCAGCACCCTTGGAATCCTGTACCAGTGCATGACCATATAGTAGACCCACCTGGAGCGGTGACTTTCTTTCTTCTATGTCAAATCGTATTCATGTCTCTATAATGTCGAATCTTTTCTCTTTATGTAGAATAATATTGGACTAATAGAGTTAAGGTTAGGCACATTCGACCGCAACAAAAACGAAAATAAAGCATTTGTTTATGTCGGATCTTTCGTTTTTCATTTTCTGTGCTTTCGTTATCGTTTGTTAAAACGATAAAGAAAATACCTGGAATTCGGACGAAAATTAATGCACACGTCTAATTTACAGTACCTACAGGTCAGTCTTATTATATGCTTATCTGTAGGTACAATTAACCTCTTCAATACCGGGCAACTTCGCCCCTTCCTGCCCAGGACAATTTTCAGCTTTCACTGTTGTCACACTTTGACTTACAATTACACGGTCACGGTCACGGACAAATATTTTATCATTTCCTCCCGCAAAATAGAGATTTCTTTTGGTGATATTTGATCGCTTCTGGGGCTTTTATTTTTTGCTAAACAAACTAAAAAAGACAATTTAAAAAAAAAATATGTTTTTCTTAGTGAAGGAGAAAAATAAATTGTATGGCAGAAACTGACAGGTGCTGATTAGCTGGCACTGATGAGGCGGCACTGATGATCTGGCACTGATAGGCACTGATGAGCACTAATAAGGCAGCACTGATGTGTAGAATTGATGGGCACTGATATGCAGCACTGACAGGTGGCAATGATGGGCACTGACAGGTGGCACTGATGGGCACTGACAGGTGGCACTGATGGGCACTGACAGGTGGCACTGATCGGCGTCACTGATGGACACTGATAGCTGGCACTGATAGGTGGCATTGATTGGCACTGACAGGTGACACTGATGGACAGCACTGATGATGAGGTACTGACAGGTGTTACTGCTGGGCACTGATTGGCACTGTGATGGGCACTGATTGGCACTGCGGTGGGCTGTGATTGGAACTGCGATGGGCACTAGGAGACTTTATTGAGGGGCACTGATTGGCAGCTGATTAGCACATCTGATGGGGGCTGTGCTGATAATCAATGTGCTGATTATCAGCGCAGTCCCCCCTCTGACAGGCAGGGCCGCCATCAGGAATTATGGGGCCTCTTACACAGCTTCAGGCATGGGCCCCCTGGAGCAGAGAACTGGGGGGTGCTGCCGCCTCAAACTGAGAAGCGGGGGGCGTGAATTGAGAAATGGGGGGTGCGAATTGGGGGGTTGCCCTGGGGACCTCTGGGCCCCTTACAAAAAAAATATATAAAAAAAGTATATATAAAAAAGGGGGGTAGCCATCCAGAGTGAGGGAAATAGTTCTAGCGCCAGAGTGAGGACAATAGTTCTAGCGCCAGAGTGAGGGCAATAGTTCTAGCGCCAGAGTGAGGGCAATAGTTCTAGCGCCAGAGTGAGGGCAATAGTTCTAGCGCCAGAGTGAGGGCAATAGTTCTAGCACCAGAGTGAGGGCAATAGTTCTAGTACCAGAGTGAGGACAGTAGTTCTAGCACCAGAGTGAGGGCAATAGTTCTAGCGCCAGAGTGAGGGCAATAGTTCTAGCGCCAGAGTGAGGGCAATAGTTCTAGCGCCAGTGTGAGGACAATAGTTCTAGCGCCAGAGTGAGGACAGTAGTTCTAGTACCAGAGTGAGGACAGTAGTTCTAGTACCAGAGTGAGGACAATAGTTCTAGCGCCAGTGTGAGGGCAATAGTTCTAGCACCAGAATGAGGGCAATAGTTCTAGCGCCAGAGTGAGGACAATAGTTCTAGCGCCAGAGTGAGGGCAATAGTTCTAGCGCCAGAGTGAAGGCAATAATTCTAGTACCAGAGTGAGGACAATAGTTCTAGCACCAGAGTGAGGACAATAGTTCTAGCGCCAGTGTGAGGACAATAGTTCTAGCGCCAGAGTGAGGACAGTAGTTCTAGTACCAGAGTGAGGACAATAGTTCTAGCACCAGAGTGAGGACAATAGTTCTAGCACCAGAGTGAGAACAATAGTTCTAGCACCAGAGTGAGGACAATAGTTCTAGCGCCAGAGTGAGGGCAATAGTTCTAGCGCCAGAGTGAGGGCAATAGTTCTAGCGCCAGAGTGAGGGCAATAGTTCTAGCGCCAGAGTGAGGGCAATAGTTCTAGCGCCAGAGTGAGGGCAATAGTTCTAGCGCCAGAGTGAGGACAATAGTTCTAGCGCCAGAGTGAGGGCAATAATTCTAGTACCAGAGTGAGGACAATAGTTCTAGCGCCAGAGTGAGGGCAATAGTTCTAGTGCCAGAGTGAGGACAGTAGTTCTAGTACCAGAGTGAGGACAATAGTTCTAGCGCCAGAGTGAGGACAATAGTTCTAGTACCAGAGTGAGGACAATAGTTCTAGTACCAGAGTGAGGACAATAGTTCTAGCGCCAGAGTGAGGGCAATAGTTCTAGCGCCAGAGTGAGGACAATAGTTCTAGCGCCAGAGTGAGGGCAATAGTTCTAGCGCCAGAGTGAGGACAATAGTTCTAGGGCCTATGGGAAATACAGGGTCCTGGAGTGTGTCACCATTTCACGGACGCACGCTATTTTATGGTTTGTCATGTTGGGTATCTATTTACCTAGTGCAGCCACGTCTTCTATATTTCACCAAATGGGTAATTTATTGCATTTGTGGCACCTAAAGATACTTTTTTTGTATTTGTTACTACAATATTGTGTTTCCTAGACCTTTGCGCTAATATTGTGTAACATAAAAAAATTGGAACTACCGCTATTTTATTCTCTATGGTGTCTGCTTTCAGAAAATATATAATGTTTGGAGGGTTTTATTTAATCTTCAGAGCTAAAATATACTTTTTAACCCCTTGATGCGGTCATAACACAAATATGTGGCCCCACTGCCATATTTGCATATCTCCCTTTGTGCTGGGAGTGCGCCGCACAGTGTGCTCCCAGCACAGGGACTGAGGGAACTTCCAATTCTGGGTCACCTGATCATTGTAGTAGCCTCTGATTGGTGATCAGTCTCTATGAAGCCAGCCCCTGTGTCTCTCTCTGTGAATGGAGAGGAAAGATACAGTGGATATTTGTCTCTCATTGCATAGAGAGAAAACAAAGTGTGTGTAAAATGAATAAAAAGGAAAAAAATATAAATAAAAAGGTCAAAGGTCATTATATTTTGGGCAGGATTTTTTTTACAAACAATAAATAACTTACACATATGTGGAATCACTGCGATTGTCAGGAGAAGGACATTTTATTTTGGGTTGTTTTTTGGTGGTAGGTTATGGTAGTAACAAGAAAGATACAGCTACATTTAAAAACATGATTATTTTTTACTATTTTGGGCCTTTTTTCCTTTAAAATATATATAAAAACAGGAGACATCCATAACCATTTACCACCAAATGAAAGGCCAAATTGTCCTGAAAAGGTATAACCCTTTCACGACTAAAGCCTATTTATGACATTTTGGGCCAGATTTAGAGAGAACTTATGCGGACGTATCTGTTGATATGCCGCGTAAGTTCTTGGATGCGCCGTCGTATCTATGCTCCATATTCTTGAAACCAGATACGCCCAAATTCTGGCTCCATCCGACCGACGTAAGTCTTCTACGCCGTCGTATCTTGGGTGCATATTTACGCTGGCCGCTAGGGGCGCTTCCATTGATTTAAGCGTCGAATATGTAAATGACCAAGATACGCCGATTCACAAAGTACTTGCGCCCGTCGCAGTAAGCTACGCCATTTACGTAAGGCATACGTCCGACGTATAGTTATCCCTCATAAAGCAGGTGTAAGTCATGTTAGGGTATGGACGTCGGTACAGCCGTCGGATTTTAGGTTGTTTGCGTAAGTCGTACGTGAATGGGGCTGGGCGTAGGTTACGTTCACGTCAAAAGCATTGAGCAAAGTATCTTAGGGAGTATATGCAACGTGATTTTGAGCATGCGTGCGCATGCGCCGTTCGTTCAGGAATTCATTTACATGGGGTCACGGCTAATTTTAATACAACACGTCCACTACCTTCCTAATTTGAATTAGACGGGCTTACGCCGGCCCATTTACGCTACGCTGACGTAACTTAGGGAGCAAGTGCTTTGTGAATACTGCTCTTGCCTCTCAGAGTTACGTTGGCGTAGCACACATGAGATGCGCTACGCCCTCACAAAAATACGCCGCTGTCTCTGAATCCGGGCCTTTGTGTTTACAAGTTAAAATCCGTTTTTTTTTTTTTTGCTAGAAAATTACTTAGAACCACCAAACATTATATATATATATTTTATATCAGAGAATCTGGAGAATAAAATGGCGATTGTTGCAATACTTTATGTCACACGGTATTTGTGCAGTGGTGTTTTTTAAAAGCAACTTTTTGGGAAAAATTAACTTTCATGAATTTAAAAAAAATTAGCCCAATTTTTTTGTATAATGTGAAAGATGATGTTACGCCAAGTAAATAGATACCAAACATGTCACGCTTTATAATTGCACACACTCGTGCAATGGCGACAAACTACGGTACCTAAAAATCTCCATAGGCGTCACTTTAAACTTTTTTTATGGTTACCAGGTTAGAGTTACAGAGGAGGTCTAGGGATAGAATTATTTCTCTCGCTTTAATGATCGCGGCGATACCTCACATGTGTGATTTGAACGCCGTTTTCATATATGGTGCGACATATACATGTGAACATCCCTTGTGACAGTGATAGGTGGTGACAGGTCCCCTTTATGGAGGGATCTAAAAGACCCCCGATCCCTCCTTTGCACTTCAAAGTATTCAGATCTCGGAAAACTACGATTCTGAATACTGTGTACTTTTTTAAATCCGGCACCATTGGCAGCCCAGTAACCCGGAAGTGACAATGCCGCTTCCGTGTTTACATTGCGGAGACTGAATTGAAGCCGTTTACAGTTTTGTTTCAGTCTACACCTAGAAACTGGAGGTGCCAGATCGTGGATCGGGTCTCCCGGTGGGACGGGAGGCCCGGTCAGAGTGGCGAGAGGCGGAAGAGGGGGTGATGTTCCCTCTCGCTCCTCCGGCATAACAACTGAGTGGCATTTAGCCGCATCGGTTGTTATGCCTGGATAGCCAATCGCCGGCTCTAAACAACGTTACCTGCAGCTGCGGGCATCATCCCGGTATAACCCAAGAAAGCCGAGGACGCATATATGCGTACGCTCGGTGGGAAAGGGATAATCCACCTGGATTAGAGAATGATGAAAATGTAATATATTCAGTCAAAGCTCCATAAACAAGAGAAGGATGAGACTCATGGAGAAAACACAATTCAGTGATTGGTTGTCCAAAAAGTATCTCAAAAGATAAAATGTTCTAATGCCGCGTACACACGACCATTTTTCATGACATGCCAAAAACCAAAGTTTTTCCCAACGTGATTCTTCTCAAGCCTGCCTTGCATACACACATTCAGGCAAAAAAAAAAATGCTCGACCAAAGCTCGCTGACGTACAACACGTACGTCGGCACTATAAAGGGGAAGGTCCATTCAAATGGCACCACCCTTTTGGGCTGCTTTTGCTGATTATCATGTAGCACTACCCCCGAAGGAGCTGCTGGATATTTTCGGGCGGCGTGTTACCTCTATTTCCTCGCCGTCCAGGGTAATGGATGATAGTTGAAAAAGTTCAATGTCCGCACTTTACACTTCTTTTTGTAGAACTTGGTAAGGAATGAAGAAGTGGGTATTGCTCACCCGGATAGGTTTCTCTCACTAGCCTAGCAGCCGGGATGGCGCATGGAATAAAGTACAGTCTCTGCCACAGACCTTCCCACAGATGGAGACACTTTCGGTCCAAAATCCTCGTAGCACAGGATTCATCACCCGGATCTCTCCAGATTATCGTCTTGCAGAATTTAGAACTGACAGGCGATCACCATCAAGCCTTTCAGAAATGGTGCGTCCTTCAATGAAGTTCAAGGCCTCTCCTGAGATACCAGCCTCATGCTTGGTCCTCTCCAAGATAGGTTCTTCATCAAGCAGCTTCCTCCCTCCAGGACAGACAGCACAGGATCACCCTTGAAAGCGTAGACCCAATCTGACTAGTGGGCCTACTTACACAGATCACAACCCCCGGACCAACGTGATCCAGAGGCAGGATTACAGGAACACGCACCCCCGGGAAAAAGAGGGTCACACACAGGGTGGTGGGACGACAGACCACCGACCGACAACCCCGGTCCAATGACGTCTATTCCTTAAGTACCCCTCCCCAGCATGCACAGCAGGACGATCAACCCCCACTGATTGGATGCCGAGGGGAGACACCCAAATCACCTTGACTTAGCTGCTGCCCCCCTTGGCCCGGGGTGGTAACGACACCCCAGGCGAACAATAGTGGTCACTCACAGCACAGCCATGGCTGGAAAAGAGGCCCAATTTGCTCAAAATCACACATGTCTGAGTAAACTAACGCTCAGACTTCCCTCTAAATTTAAAGCAGCGCCAGCCCAACAGGAGCAGGCCGCTACACTCGTGTTAGCAAAAGTTTGGTGAGAGACGATTCGCACTTTTCAGCCTCGTGCTTTTCAGTCCGTTACAGCGTGACGAATGTGTTATCTCCATTACGAACACTAGTTTTACTAGAACAAGTGCTCCCGTCTCATACTTGATTCTGAGCATGCGCCTTTTTTTCCCTCTCGGAAAAGCATACACACGAGCGGTTTTGTGACGAGAAAAAGACCAACGGGAAACAGACGAGAAAACTGCTATGGAGCCTACACACGAACGGTTTTCCGGACCAATCTAAACAAATGGCAGTTTTCTCGTCATGAAAAATGGTTGTGTGTACGCGGCATAAGGCGCTCTAGGTGTGTGCCTGATGAACATAAGAGCTAAACGCAATGCATCCGTCCATTCCATTCCTATCTTCTCACAGATTTTAGCATTATATCTTTTTACTTTCATACCAACTTGTGTGATGAAGTGAGGGATGAAACTGATGAGCTTTTTCATTGCAACTTAGCTGCTACCCAGGGCCGGTCCTAGGGTCACAGGCGCCTGGGTGCAGAAATATTTCTGGTGCCCCCACATGGGTGTGGTCATTTTACTAACTCCTCCCCTTTGTAAAGTTTTCTATGACAATGACTCAACCACAGAGATGCTCCCCCACAAAGTCTTCATTACCCTGGGATCCTTACATGATGTCTTAACAATAAACAAAATACAGGAAGAGAAGCAGAGTACTTTACTGGTACCTGGAGGGGGGGATCCCTGATGGACACAGAGAGGGATTCTGTTAGAGAGTCTGTTAGAGCCCCCAGACATACTACAGACGTGATACAGGATATGGTCAGAGACTGCAGACATAGTACAAGAGGCGGTCAGAGACTGCAGACATAGTACAGGAGACGAACAGAGACTGCAAACATGATATAGGCCACTGCCAGAGATCGCAGACATAGTACAGGGGATAGTCCATTAGACCCCTTTAACACTGGAGGCAGTTTAGTGCTATAAAAAGTACCTGAAAAAGCCTCATCTGCAATCCCAGTGTGAGAGCCTGAGTGCTTTCACACTGGGGCGGTGCACCGGCAGGCTGTCAAAAAAATTTCCTGCAAGTAGCTTCTTTGAGGCGCTTTAGGAGCGGTGTATACGCCGCTCCTAAAGCACCCCTGTTCATTGAAATCAATGGGCAGTGCCTGCAAAGCGGTTCGGCACTGGTGCCTTTGAACCCTTTATTTGGCCACTAGTGGGGTTTAACCACTTAAGCCCCGGACCATTTTGTTGCTAAATGCCCAGGTCAGGTTTTGCGATTCGGCACTGCATCGCTTTAACAGACAATTGCGCGGTCGTGCGACATGGCTCCCAAACAAAATTTGGGTCCTTTTTTTCCCCACAAATAGAGCTTTCTTTTGGTGGTATTTGATCACCTCTGCGTTTTTTATTTTTTGCGCTATAAACAAAAATAGAGCGAGAATTTTGAAAAAAATGCAATATTTTTTACTTTTTGCTATAATAAATATCCCCCCAAAACATATATATAATTTTTTTTTCCTCAGTTTAGGCCGATACGTATTCTTCTACCTATTTTTGGTAAAAAAAATCGCAATAAGCGTTTATCGATTGGTTTGCGCAAAATTTATAGCGTTTACAAAATAGGGGATAGTTTTATTTTTTTTTTTATTTTTTTTACTACTACAGACAATTTTGACACATTTTTGGGACCATTGTCATTTTCACAGCAAAAAATGCATTTAAATTGCATTGTTTATTGTGAAAATGACAGTTGCAGTTTGGGAGTTAACCACAGGGGGCACTGTAGGAGTTAGGGTTCACCTAGTGTGTGTTTACAACTGATGGGGGGTGTGGCTGTATGTCTGACGTCATCGATCGAGTCTCCCTATAAAAGGGATCACACGATCGATGCGCCGCCACAGTGAAGCACGGGGAAGCTGTGCTTACATACGGCTCTCCCCGTTCTTCAGCTTCGGGGAGCGATCGTGAGGGGGCGGCTATAAACGAATAGCTGCGCCGTCATCCCGGATCGCTCCCCGCGGGTATCCGACCGCCGCATGTACCGGGGGGGTCCCGATCGGACCCGCGGAAAGGCGGGGACGTACATGTATGCCCATATGCCTGTACGTGCCATTCTGTGGACGTACATGTACATGCAGCGGGCGTTAACCAGTTAAATGTACCTCTAAAATGACGGTAAATCACCGCTAAAACTAGTGGCTTTTTACCGCTGATGCCCCAGCAATGTCAGTGTGAAAGGGCTCTTGGCAGGGGCGGACTGACAACTCATGGGGCCCCCGGGGAATAGGAGATTATGGAGCCCCTGGGGAATAGGAGATTATGGAGCCCCCGGGGAATAGGAGATTATGGAGCCCCGCGGGCAATAGATTATGGGGCTACACAGTATACATACACAGTATACACACACAGACACACAATATGCACACACAGTATACATACACAGTATACACACACAGACACACAATATGCACACACAGTATATATACACAGTATACATACACAGTATACACACACAGACACACAATATGCACACACAGTATACATACACAGTATACACACACAGACACACAATATGCACACACAGTATATATACACAGTATACATACACAGTATACACACACAGACACACAATATGCACACACAGTATACATACACAGTATACATACACAGACACACAATATGCACACACAGTATACATACACAGTATACATACACAGACACACAATATGCACACACAGTATACATACACAGTATACACACACAGTATACACACACAGACACACAATATGCACACACAGTATACATACACAGTATACACACACAGACACACAATATGCACACACAGTATACATACACAGTATACACACACAGACACACAATATGCACACACAGTATACATACACAGTATACACACACAGACACACAATATGCACACACAGTATACATACACAGTATACACACACAGACACACAATATGCACACACAGTATACATACACAGTATACACACACAGACACACAATATGCACACACAGTATACATACACAGTATACACACACAGACACACAATATGCACACACAGTATACATACACAGTATACACACACAGACACACAATATGCACACACAGTATACATACACAGTATACATACACAGACACACAATATGCACACACAGTATACATACAAACAGAATACACATACACACACTGAAAAGGTACTGGAGAGGAGGGGCAGCTATAATCTTGGGATATTTTTAAAAACACAGATTTTTACATACTGTCCCTGGTTTTACTAAGGCTGGCAACCCTGATAGGGCCCCCTAGTGGCATGGCGGCGGGAGGGGGGGATGTCCCCTCCTGTCGCCTATAAGAATGATATACTCAGGGCTGTCTTAATTAGAGGGCACACCTGGGCATTGCTGCATGGAGGGCCCTGCACTTTCCTTAAATCAGTTGGTCCTTGAGTCCACACTGCCTCGAAATTGGGGGCCCCATGATGGCACTGAGAGTGATGAATACACAGGGGGGGCAGGCTGGCAGCGGTGCGCCGTGCAGAGCGATACTTTTTTTTTCACAGCCAGCAGGGAGGGGCGGGGCCAGAGTACCAGTGATGCTCTGACCCCTCGCCATGCAGCTTGAATGATCGGACTCGAAGGCTGCGGGGTAGGAGCTGGAGTGGGAGCTGCTGAGTCGGCAGCACTGAGAGCCCACCTGCGGAAGTAGCATTGTGGATGGTGTCATGGTGAGCCCAGCTGTCCAGCACTGTTTGAACCGAAAAGGCTTAGAATGCCCGGAAAGATGCTCCCTCCTCCGCCCCTCCTTCTGCCTTCTTGATTGGTATAGGTGAGTGCAGTGCTGGAGGTGGGCACAGAGCCAAAAATTCACATGGGGGATATCAAGGGTGTATGGGGGAAAAAAATCTGAGGGGAGATCTGGGGTGTATAGGGGGTAGCAATTCTTGGGGTAGCTTGGGTGGCTATAGTGCTAGAGGTATCAGGGATGTAGAGAGGCCACAGTGTAGGGGGTATCCGGGATGTAGTGGGGTCACAATCTTATGATATATGGTTACAGTGCTGGGGGGAATATCCAGGGTGTAGAGGGGTCAGATGATTACGTTGCCCAGGGGCCCATGATGCTATTAAGACGGCCCTGTATATACTGCTGTTTAGAGTATATAGTGCCTGGGGGCCCCCCCCATGCCATTTATTTTTATTTGGGTGCAGGGTTCCCCTTAATATCCATACCCGACCCAAAGTGCCTGGTAATGGACTCGGGGGGGGGGGGGGGGGATGCCGTTTTTCTCAATGATTTTCATCCATATTGCCGGACCTGACAATACATTACAGCCACAAGCAGCTTTAAATGACTTTTTTCCTTTAGAAATGTCATTTTGCTGCAGGGATAGTTCTAAACACAGAAACAATGCGCCACATTACAGGCATACTATAGACACCCCCCAGGCATGATATTTAAAGGAATATTTCACTTTTATTGTTTCACTGTTTTTAAAACTTTTTTTTGCATTGATACATGTCCCCTGGGGCAGGACCCGGGTCCCCAAACACTCTCCTGGGGCAGGACCCGGGTCCCCAAACACTCTCCTGGGGCAGGACCCGGGTCCCCAAACACTCCCCTGGGGCAGGACCCGGGTCCCCAAACACTCTCCTGGGGCAGGACCCGGGTCCCCAAACACTCCCCTGGGGCAGGACCCGGGTCCCCAAACACTCTCCTGGGGCAGGACCCGGGTCCCCAAACACTTTTTTATGGCAATAACTTGCATATTAGTCTTTAAAATGAGCAATATTGATTTTTTTCCACGTTTGTGTCCCATAAACCTTAACGGTGTTTGCGTGTCCAAACAAACTTTTTGCCTGTTCGCATGTTCTGCTGTGAACCGAACCGGTGGGTGTTCGGCTCATCCCTAGAAATCACAGCGGAGACACAAGGATCCAGACAGTTTTTGGGGAAATAACACAGGATCTCAATCCTCCTGAGAAGTTCCTAAAAAGAGAACTGTCATTGGATTCCATGGCATGACTTTATCTGAATATTAGAAGGCACAGCGTATTCCAAGGGGGCTCCGAGGTAAACTGATCCCAGCTTTGTTTGCAGACAGGGAGGAGGACAATGGTCTGTTTGCACAAGTCCTAAACAAAAGCTCCATTGTTCTCCGAGTTTCTAAGAAGAAGCTGCTCTGGCTGCACAGATCACACCGGTGGAGTCTACACTGCAGTCTGTATTGTCAGCCGAGCAGCTGAAGGGGTTCAACGTCTAAACATCTACTAATCAGACGTACTCTTGGAGCGTCACCTACACAACATTCTCACCTCGTCCATCTAGACTGGTCACTAGAGCTTCTTCTACAGACTCTGACCCATCACTTCCCTCCTCTGCTAGAGGCACTTTATTAGGATCTATAGAGGGACAACACCGGCCTGGTTTTCTACATCGGAATGAAGGAAACAGCAGAGATACGGCCACAGAGGAGATAGGAAACATCAACTCTACAACAAGTCATCTGCCACTCAGCCAACCTTCCCAACAGAGGATTCCTCATCAACAGAAAGAG
Organism: Rana temporaria; assembly: GCF_905171775.1. Lineage (NCBI taxonomy): Eukaryota > Metazoa > Chordata > Amphibia > Anura > Ranidae > Rana > Rana temporaria. Next base: position 468,955 of record NW_024404408.1, on the reverse strand, counting down.
ACGCAATTCTCACCTTCTCCTCCGCTGAACTGACATCGGGTAAGATGGACCTTCTGGGGAAAGGTTTGGCCTTTAGCTCTAAAGTTCTTTTTTTTTTTTCAAATTATTTTGTTTTATTTAGATACACATTAATAATACATTATACATTATACAATTGTAGCAGTGCTTATTACTGTTAAGATACTATTGTTGTACACAACTTCAATATATGTACAATTCACGTAAATTAGCCATGCCACTGCGTACTGTAGTGTATCCCCTCTAACCTATGAATGCGATCCTAAGCACTCCTACCCATCTGTTAGAAGGAAAAAAATATATAAAAGAGAAGAGAGAGAAAAAAAAAACATCAAAAAAGAAAAAAAGAAATATAAAAGAACAAAAAAGAAAAAAGAAAAAATTCACCTAGGCTCTCTTCGTTATCCCACGCTCCCATTCTCCCCCCCTCGCACCCTGGAATCTAAGAAGGATTTCCAGGGAGTCCAAATTCTTAAGTATCTTTCCTTTTGGTGTTGTGCTGTTTGTACTAATTCTTCTAATTTACTGATTTCTTTTACTTTATTTATCCATATCTCTATTGTGGGTGGAGTTGGTGACTTCCATTTTTTTGTTATGCACATTTTTGCAGCATCTAATAGATGACCTAGACTTGTCTCCCTATATGCTTTCTCTTGTATTTGGTTCACGTGTAAGAGGTAAAATTCTGGATCTTCCGGTATCTCATATTCTGAGCACATCTGAAGTATCCTTTTAATCTCCAGCCAAAAACTCCTTAACAAAGGGCAGTCCCAGAACATGTGTAACATCGTCCCTTTACTGCCCTGGCACCTCCAACATTTATCTGACACCTCTGGGAAGATTTTGTTTAATCTCTCCGGTGTCCTATACCACCTTGCGAAAATCTTGTAATTTGTCTCCTGTGTCCTTGCGCATATTGATGTTTTATGCATTCGTTTATACATGCGTTGTCTCTGTTCCGTACTAAATACCCTTTTTAGTTCCTGTTCCCAATCCTGGACACATTTCAGAGGGTGATTCCCTAACTGTGCCAGTATATCATAACTTATTGATAGTGTGTGTTGTAATCTTCCCCTCTCGCTACACATTTTTTCAATTCTCGTAATTGGTCTTTCGAAAACCCCTGGGTTTGGTAATGTATTCAGAAAGTGAACCATCTGGAGTGCATTCCAAAACTTTAGGTGAAATCCCCCCCCTTGTTCCATTAATTCAGCTATTGTGAGCCATCTTCCCCTTCGTATATAACTCACTACCTGTCTACACCCCCCCTCCCTTAGGTCTCGGAAAGCTCCGTCCTCATCTCCCGGGGGAAAAAGGGGGTTTCCCAGTACTGGTTATAGTGGGGAAGTCCTAGGGTCCATACCCATCATGGAAAAAGCTGTTACACATATCTTCACTGTATTTCCCAGTATCGGGTTTTTGTTAAATTCTTTAGCTCTAATAAGTTCTAATGAAGACGTTTTTGTTGGCACCGGACTTGTAGAGATATTTTAGGAATATTGATAGATTGAAGGTAGATTATTCTCCGAGAGGCGATATTGAGGGATCATCTGTAGTAACACCACTGAGTAGGTCTGTCTTAGGTTTACAGACACAATAGAAGTTTCCACCGCCCACTACATATGCAGCAGCAGAAATGTCTCTTCATTTGGAGGATAAAGATGGGAAAGTATTACAGGATATAATCAGGAACTGTGGGGTCCTCTCCTAATAATGTAACCATTGAAGAGAAAGGGGCATTGCCATCATTAGCAGCAAGGTGAGATATAACATTGAAGCCAGCTGATAAGGGGGGATGGGTTGTCATCTTTGACATGGTGTTCCGTCAGATAAGGTGACCCGTCAGAATTGGTAACAGAAGTGATGTTCCATCACCGCCATCTTGCTACACCCCGCACAGAAATGATACACAGAGAAGGGGGAAGGCAGACATCTTGTTACATAGGGTTGCCACCTGTCTGGGACTCACCCGGCAGTATGGGTTTGGAATCCCCTGCCCGGGTTTTTGTCTGCTCGAGACCCAGACACAGTGGCCCAGATTCAAGAAGCAATTGTGTCTGCGTAACCATAGTTACGCAGCGCAATTGCTTACTTGCGCCGGCGTAACGACTTCTCCTGATTCAGAGAGCTTGTTACGCCGACTGCAGCCTAAGATATGCGTGGCATAAGGCTCTTATGCCCTCATATCTTAGGCTGCATTCTTACGCAGGCCGCTAGGTGGCGTTCCCGTTGTGCTCAGCGTATAGTATGCAAATTGCATACTAACGCCGATTCACAACGTTACGCAAGCCCTGCGTACACAGTGCACGTCGTTTGCGTACGGCGGTTTTTGCGTAAGGCTGCCCATGCTATTAGCAGGGGCAGCCAATGTTACGTATACCTGTCGTTCCCGCGTCGCGAAATTTGAAATTTACGTAGTTTGCGTAAGTGAATCGTGAATGGCGCTGGACACCATTCACGTTCACTTTGAAGCAAATGACGTCCTTGCGACGTCATTTACCGCAATGCACGTCGGGAAAGTTTCCCTAAGGAGCATGCGCTCTACGCTCGGCACGGGAACACGCCTAATTTAAATGATTCCCGCCCCCTACGGGATCATTTACATTAGGCGCCCTTACGCAGGGCATTTTTGAAGAGCGCCCACGCAAATTACGTGGCTACTGCTTCATGAATGAAGCGTAGCGCAAATAATTTTCGTAGGCGCAGGGTAAAAAGGGTACACTGCGCCTCCGTAAGGAGCGCGCAGCTGTACCTGAATCTACCCCAGTGACAGCCCGAAGCACCAATCCTCCTCTTCCTCACTGTCAGCTTCTACAGCTTTTATCTATAAGGGAAAGGGGCGCTACTCCCTGCACATACTTCTTGCCTCCACTGTGGATCCTCCACACCCTCCCCCATGTGCAGAGCCCGGGATTGTCTGTCCCCGTGCAGTGAGTGAAGGAAGAGAAGTTTTAGCAGTGTGGAGAACACAGGAAGTAGCTATCTGCAGTCTTCCTGGCCAGTGGCCCTTTCTCTACTAGAGGAGGGTGAGCAATGCCCCCACCCCCTTCTTTTTAACAGGTGAGGGAAGTTCCTATCTTCCTGGATTGCGGTCCCCTAATATCACCCCCCTGCATTCCTCCTAGCTGGGGGTCTTCTATAACTCGAGGGGGAAGAGAATTCCTGTATTGGGGTCCCTTCTTATAACCCCCCTCCTGCCCCCCAGATGGGGGTCTTATTTAAATAGAGGGAAGCTCATATGTTCCTGGATATGGATCCCATCTTATCAGGCCCTGCTGTCCTCATATCTGGAGCTCTTCTTTAACTGGGGGGAGGGAGGGGACTTTCTGGATTCCTGGGGGGGTCCCTTCTGATTACCCCCCTGCATTCATATTATCCAGGGTTCTCCTTTACCTTCAGGGAGGGAGGTTCCTGTACTCCCAGATGGGGAACCCATCTCATTACCACCCTGCAGTCCTCCTGGTCAGGGGACTTCTTTTAACTGGAAGGGGGTGCCTGTATTCCCAGATGGGGGTGTGTGTGGGGGGGGGGTCCCTGACTGCTTTGGCACTATTTTCGCACATGCCATAGCCATCCCATATGTTGCAGCTTGGCATTGCTTTCATTTTTATTAGCCCCGCCTACTACTCCCCCTGGGGGGGTCACATTTTGACATATTTTTCCCTGCACACCAGCTGACTTTGTCCCGGCACTGGCTGCAAGGGAGCCACAGTGGGGTTTGTCTCTAAGCCCGGGTTCACACTGCTGCAATCTCAGAGATCGCATGTGATTTTTGCCCGCACTGCAGGTGCCGATCCCATGCGATGTCTGAGCAATGCGAGTTCAGACATACAGTTGTATACAGTTATATGGCGGAACTCGCATTGGATTCGCACAGAAAATAGTGCAGGGACTTGTTTTTCCCCGCACTAGAATCGGATCGCATGGGTGTTCTCAC
>NW_024404408.1:417500-460000 GCF_905171775.1 Rana temporaria | reverse complement strand
AAAAAATTGCGATTTTTCGCTATTGCGAATGCGAAAATGATTGCGAATTTTCGATAACTGTGGTAGGAGAACTCTGATTGTCTCTGATGCAAAAGGGGGGGGGCTTTGTGTATGTTTCTGTTATGAATATTTGTATGTTTGATATTATTATTTTTTGTAAGAAGGAAAAAATTGCGCATACCTTAAAAAAAGGGGAGAATACAGCAGCAACTCAAAAATGTTATACAACATAAATTAATACAAGACAGAAAATGGAGTCGCTCTACAAGAATAAAAAATATGTCTAGTGACAAGACATGTGGGCAAATTATAAAATAAGCAAGCGCAAATAACTTGTGAAATACACAGTGAAACAAATATATAAAGAAATATAGTCCCAATAATAGAAAAATAATCTTTCATAAAAATGTCTTTGATATGTGAAGTGAAAAAAAGTCCAAAGCATGCAGCATGAACGTGTTCAATCTTCAAGGTGTTTGATTGACAAACGGCTGTGACAGATGGATAGAGTAAAGAATCACCACCAATGCAAAACACTTTTTATTTTCTATTGTAAAATATCAAGAATATTCTGAGCCAATCAGAGTGCTCCTTCCGCATTTGCCGAATATTCGCAATTATTTTGTATTGTAAAATATCACGAATATTCTGAGCCAATCAGAGTGCTCCTTCCGCATTTGCCGAATATTCGCAATTATTTTGTATTGTAAAATATCAAGAATATTCTGAGCCAATCAGAGTGCTCCTTCCGCATTTGCCGAATATTCGCAATTATTTTGTATTGTAAAATATCAAGAATATTCTGAGCCAATCAGAGTGCTCCTTCCGCATTTGCCGAATATTCGCAATTATTTTGTATTGTAAAATATCAAGAATATTCTGAGCCAATCAGAGTGCTCCTTCCGCATTTGCCGAATATTCGCAATTATTTTGTATTGTAAAATATCAAGAATATTCTGAGCCAATCAGAGTGCTCCTTCCGCATTTGCCGAATATTCGCAATTATTTTGTATTGTAAAATATCAAGAATATTCTGAGCCAATCAGAGTGCTCCTTCCGCATTTGCCGAATATTCGCAATTATTTTGTATTGTAAAATATCAAGAATATTCTGAGCCAATCAGAGTGCTCCTTCTGCATTTGCCGAATATTCGCAATTATTTTGTATTGTAAAATATCAAGAATATTCTGAGCCAATCAGAGTGCTCCTTCCGCATTTGCCGAATATTCGCAATTATTTTGTATTGTAAAATATCAAGAATATTCTGAGCCAATCAGAGTGCTCCTTCCGCATTTGCCGAATATTCGCAATTATTTTGTATTGTAAAATATCAAGAATATTCTGAGCCAATCAGAGTGCTCCTTCCGCATTTGCCGAATATTCGCAATTATTTTGTATTGTAAAATATCAAGAATATTCTGAGCCAATCAGAGTGCTCCTTCCGCATTTGCCGAATATTCGCAATTATTTTGTATTGTAAAATATCAAGAATATTCTGAGCCAATCAGAGTGCTCCTTCCGCATTTGCCGAATATTCGCAATTATTTTGTATTGTAAAATATCACGAATATTCTGAGCCAATCAGAGTGCTCCTACAGCATTTGTCGAAATTGCGCAATAAATATCGCATTCGCATGTTGCGATATTTCGATAAAATATCACGAATATTCTGAGCCAATCAGAGTGCTCCTACCGCAGTTATCAAAAAATCGCAATTATTTTCGCATTCGCAATAGCGAAAAATCGCAATCATTTAATTTCGATCGAATATTCGAATTTAGCGAATATATCTCGAATATTCTAATATATATTCGAGATATATCGCGAAATCGAATATGGCATATTCTGCTCAACACTATACATGACCAACACTGCCTCAGTACAGGGAGACTGGGTAGCAGTCAAGTGGCATCTTGCCAAGCCTCTGAAGCCTCAGTGGAAAAGTCCTTTCCAGGCTCTGCTGACAATTGCTATACCTGTCAATCATGGGGGTTCCAGCTAAGCCCATCGTGTACATTTTCCACTCCTCTTCCCATGATCAAGGCCTCCTGTCCATATTCCACCGCCTCCTGCAGACAGGGAAACAAGCCAATCAGTCTTCTCCATTCCATGAGAAAGCAACTTCTTAATCTGGCACAGGCCTTGCATCACTGAGTTGCAGCTGTTTTACGGGATGCATTCAACATTACAACCTTATCCCAGCTGGCTACTTGTGTTTTATTCAGTTCTGATGAAAGTCGAATGCCTTGTACACACGATCAGATTTTCCATCGGGATAAACTCTGACTGATTTTTCAGATGGAATTCTGTTCAAGCGGTCTTGCATACGGACTGTCACAAAAAAATTGCGACCATCAAGAATGCAGTGACGTACAACACTACGACGAGCCGAGAAAAATTAAGTTCAATGCTTCCGAGCATGCGTTAACTTGATTCTGAGCATGCATGTTTTTTCTCCATCGGAGTTCCCTACAGACGAACAGAATTTCCGATATACATTTTTTCCATTGGGGGAAAAAAGAGAACATCTAAATCCCGATGGAAACAAGTCAGATGGGGCACACACACGGTCGAAATATCCGATGAAAAAAAATCTGTCTGACTTTTTCCATCGGAAATTCCGATTGTGTGTACTTTTGGTTTTTTTATCTAGATTTTCTGTCCGATCTATTGGACATTTCCATAGACTAATCATACAGTACAGCTACAAGAGATCTGAACTTACAAAGTGCTGAGTATGTGGTCATATTCCTACAACGTCTACTGGGGGGACTGACATTTCCCTTGTTGGGGTTCTCTTTATTGACGGAATGGACAGATCTATATTTTTTTGTGAAGAACAATTTTTGGACCCCAAAAACATTGTGTGACTATGGACAAAATCAATAATGACATAAATGGTGAAATCTGTCCTTTACCATTTTATTCCCCCGGCCGTTCTCTCCCTAAACCCCTTGTGTGTTTTTTTTTCATTTATGGCAATGTTTCAGTTCTGCACATTATTAGCCGGATTCAGGTAGAGCGGGGTATATTTTGGCCGGCGTAGCGCATCCCATTTGCACTACACCGACGTAACATAGTGAGGCAAGGCCAGTATTCACAAAGCACTTGCTCCGTAAATTACTTTGGCGTAGCGCAAATGGGCCGGCGTAACCCTGCCTAATTCAAAGTAGGCATGTAGTGGGCGGGCTACATTTAAATTAACCGTGACCCCATGTAAATGAGGGCCGTTCGTACGGCGCATGCGCGCGCATGCTCAGAATCACGTTGCAAATACTCCCTACGATACGACATCGCCTCAATGCGTACAACGTGAACCTAACTTACACCCAGCCCCATTCACGTACAACTTACGTAAACAACGTAAAATCCGACGGCACTTCCGACTTCCATACCTTGCATGGGCTGCGCCATCTTTTTGGTGGTTTATCTTTACGCCGGAAAAACACCTTACATAAACGGCGTAGCTTACTGCAACGGGCGTACGTACGTTCGTGAATAGGCGTATCTTGCTCATTTACATATTTGACGCGTAAATCAACGTACACACCCCTAGCGGCCAGCGTAAATATGCACCCAAGATACGACGGCGTAGGAGACTTACGTCGGTCGTATCTTGGCAACAGTGAGGCGTATGTCATTTTAAGAATGCGCCCAAAGATACGACGGCGCACATTCGGACTTACGATGGCGTATCTACTGATATGCCATCGTAAGTCTCTCTGAATCTGGGCCTCTATCTTTAGCATTCTTAGTCTACCCAAATGTATTATAGATCAACAGATTTTTGGGACTGATAAGGCTTTACCCACCTGAGCTCCGGAAGGTTTTACCCCTTTCATGACCAGGGCGTTTTTTTGCTATACAGCACTACGTTAGTTTAACTGGTAATTGCTCGGTCATGCAATGCTTTACTCCTATGAAATGTTTATGATTTGTTTCACACAGATAGCGCTATCTTTTAGTGGTATTTGATCACCACTGTTTGTTTTTTTTTGCCATGTAAATTCAATTCAGTTATAAAACATATAAAAAAAAATTGTTTATACATTTTGGCCAAAATGTATTCTTCTATATGTCTTTTGTAAAAAAAAAAAAAAAAATGTGACAAGTACTGTATATATTCTCATTTCTTGGGGCCCCTAAAAAGCCAGGGCAGTACAAATACCCCCAAATGACTATTTTTTGGAAAGTAGATGGATATTTAGTAAGAGGCATGGGAAATATGTCATTTTTCATCACCCCTTTTTTTTTTTTTGGAAAAAGAAGAAATTGAATGGTTCTTTTTTTTTTTCCGATTTTCTTTCCTCCTGTCACCACAGTGTCATTATATGACTGACTTGGCTGTGATTAGAGATACTGACTGGTGATGGTATGTTAAAAATGAATACATTGTTTTATTTCTTTTTACATTTTAAACTATTTTATTGGAGTAGATCAGTGACATGGTGCTACTCTGAGGGAGGGGGTTGGATCAGGGATTTTCTTTGGTTTGCTGGTACAGTTATGGTCACTGTAACAGCAACGTTTTGCACTGTAATAAATGGGTTGCATGCATAACTATTGTGTGCTGCGATTGGCCCACAGTTATCACTTGGTACAGGGTGCTGTGATTGTCCCAGGTATTATGTGATATCTGTGGGCCAATCACAGCATCACTACAGGAATCACAGCTGTTAGGAATATAATTCATTCATAGCAGCTTTGTTGACATTGTGTTCATGTGATCACATGGCGACGGATCCCACATGATCCCCGGGCCTATCAAAGAGGATGGTTACTGGCAGCTGAAATGTGCTGTGTCTTCTGGACACATCGGCCGCTGTAGCAGTGAGCTGCACTCCCCAGGGAATACCAACTTCCATCTATTCCCCACAATCGCTAATCCAGGATCGATGACATTTTCACCTCCCAAGGAGACTTAAAGCAGAGTTCCGGTAATTGCTTTTTACAAAGTCAGCGGCTACAAATACTGCAGCTGCTGACTTTTAACATATGAACACTTACCTGTCCTGGGCACCCGCAATGTCGGCACCCAAAGCCGATTTGTCCTTCAGCTCTCGGGTGCTGCCATCTTCGGTAAGGGAATCAGGAAGTGAAGCCTTGCTGCTTCACTTCCAGGTTCTCTACTACGCATGCAAGAGTCACGCGGTCCCTGTTGTATTCTGGGATCTGTGTGTCTCCCAGAAGACATCAGGGGGGACAGAGGAGATACCGAACATGGCATAGATATATACAGATATCTATGCCCGGAAGTGGGAGAAAATACCTGTATTAGACAGGTATCCCCCCCCCCTGAAAGGTGTCAAATGTGACACCAGTGGGGGGAGTATTCCAAAAAGCGGAAGTTCCATTTTTGGGTGGAACTCCGCTTAAACTTGATCACTGAAGCCAACATCGCAATTTAATCAATTTCAGACCATGCCCCCATATTCCTGGCAAGGCCCCCACCCAAACCCAATACCTGGAGACTAAACCCCACGCTATTGACTGACCCCCAGTTGCTCCCCAAGATATCTGCGCTAATAAAATAATACTTTTAACACAACTACACCCCAGATGTTGACCCCATGATGGTCTAGGCGGCACATAAATGCTCCATTAGAGGGGAACTAATCAAAATGGGGGCACACTGTGAAAGAGAGAGGGCAATTGAGCAGTTAACGGACAAAATACACACCCTTGAAACACAACACAAATAGTCTTTAACTGAACGATCCGCTCAGACCTTGTTAGACACCAGAAAATCTCTTCAGCAGATGCTCAAAGCTAAGACAAAATGATTCCTATTCTTTCAAAAAAAATCTACTACGAACGATAAGACAGGCAAATTCCTGGCAAGGGCCTTGAAAAGCGCCAAAGCCAATCAAAATATTGTAGGCATTTGGAATAAAGCAGGGAAGGTCAACATCACCACTGAAAAAATAGCCCGCCATTTCCATAACATCTATACTGATCTCTATAACCTCCCAAGTCCACACAAACCCGCACACGCCCAAGGTGATAGACTGCCAATAATCCAGACTTACCTAAAATACTGTAAACTCTGGCACACAAGTGCTCCATCAGCACAAAACTGCAGGAGACAAGTTACAAATTGCTATCCAGATGGTACAACACGCCAGAGAGGCTCCATAAATGGGACCCTTCGAAACCAGACACATGTTGGAGATGTCAGTCTGCAGTGGGTTCACTGTTCCACATATGGTGGACCTGCCCCATGATCTCTACCTTTTGGCAGGAGGTTTGTGATACAATTAAACGGATCACTGAAACGTCCATGGAATTGTCTGCCGGGTGCTGCCTGTTACACTTGTCCTCTTTCTCGCTTCCTCGCTACAAGAATTCATTGACTAAGCACTTGCTGAATGCAGCTAAGTCTCTCATCCCCCTCTACTGGCTATACACCAGGGTGCCTACGGCCAGAGAATGGCTTCGCAGGGTGGCGGAGGTCTGCGAGATGGAGGACACACTGGCTGAAGACAGGGGGACGGCCGAGAAATTTCTTGAGACCTGGCGGCCATGGTCAGCTTTTAGGTTTTCGCAGGATTATGAGTCTATGATGAAATGAATTCACGCTGGAGACTTTACCGAGCCTTAGTAGCTTCGTAACTGTGCTTATGATGTCCACACTGATAGCCGATTGGATAGCAAAATCACAGGTAGCGCCACCACCATACCCCACCTCCCCCCCCCCCATCCCCCTTCCTCTCCATTTCTTTTTCTCGCTCTTTTATACTTTTTTCGCCTAAGACATCCCCTTTGATGTCCTTTATCGTTTGTGGCTCCCTGATTAAACTTAGGAGAAATTCATATGTACTGATACGTTATTGACATGAATACTTATTGAATGCATAATACATTTGTTATATCACTTATTTCTGCAGTATCATTGACTCCAAGTATACACCTGCATTCTTACCTGTATCTCATTTATGGCTCCAGGCTATGGAGTTGATTATTGGTATATGTATCAGGCATGATATACACACAGTTGCATCTGTGTTGAGCCTTCATTTGTACTTGTCTTGTTTCTTTTGGATTTCAATAAACAAAACTTTTGAATGAAAAAAAAAAAAAAAAGACTGTAAACTTCCCACTTTGAAAGGAGACAACGCTCTACATTTAGAAAGACCCATTGAGGCTTCAGAACTTATGCCGCGTACACACGGCCATTTTTCACGATGTGAAAAATGACATTTTTTTTATGTCATTAAAAATGGTTGTGTGTGTGGGCTCCAGAGTTTTTTTTCGCAATATGGAAAATGGGCATTTAAAATTTAGAACATGCTCTAAGTTTTCGCGTAGCTTTTCACGTTTGTCGTTTTTCATGTCGTAAAAAATGGTCATGTGTGGGCTTTAACAATGTTGTTGTGCTTTCTTAAGGTCATATTAACCCGCACAGTAATTTACTTTGAATTCTTTTATAACGAAGATGCTTTTAAATACAAGACAATCTATATACCATAGTCTGTAATATGAAACTTATTCACGGAGACGTATGATCATACAAAATAGCTAATTTATTGGTAGACAAAATATGAATATTTACATGAAATTAAAATACCAGTTGCGTCACATTAACGACTTGAAAATCAATAAAATACCCCCAAAATGGGCATGCAATACCTTTGATCTGAGTCATGGTAGGTTCTCAAGATAACTTTTATGTAAATGACAATGAAACAAAAACGTCTATTTCACACGTCTAATCGTTACTTTACTGCAGGTAAGTAAAAGATCAAATAATGTGAAATATATTGGACGTTTGTTTTGTCAATAAGATTGAAGCTATGTAAAAATAAAAATATAATAAAATTGTACTCTTAAGGAAAAGTGACAAGTTATTGATATGAGAACAAACCAGAACTACAGGATATTCAATACTTCAATATTTTAACATTTCTAGGGAACAACAATATATTTGAGATAAAATCAAAATGACATAGTTACCAATTCCCAAGATGGCTATTTCCTATTGGCAAGTGACCAGAGCTAAAATCGTTGCAGTCTTCATGCATAGTGCAAGCGTGCTCTCATGGGGCGCTCCTATTGGTGGGGTCCTCTTCTCATCCTCCCATTGAGCTCAAGATTAAGATTTTAGATCTTAGATTGGATCTCTTCTATCTGCCCCCTTCTATCTCATGGGTTTCCCTTTTTATTTTGAATAAAACAATAGGACTATAAAGATTATACCCAGTCCTGCCCCTCTGATAGCTGTCCTTAAATCATAGGCCTGTGGCACATATGGGCGTTCCTGCCAAGACGTGTTTGGTTTCTATTGGCTGACAGTTTAATAATTGACTTGTTCTCTGGGCTTGGAGAACCTCGAGTAATATTACTTCCAGCCACTAGGTGTCTCACCTTTATTGTGAGATAATCTATACGTTGGATATCTATATTTAAGGTTTAGACTATCGACATATATTTATCCATATATATATATATTTATATACCTCTATGTATGACTCTGGTATCTTTATATTATATAAAATACAATTAGTATTCTGTTGATTTCGATACAATATGTTCCCATATTCCATTATAAATGTTTTTCCACAAAACAGTCTTTGCAATCAATGCATAGGTTACATCTCTCAATCAAATGAAAAATAATTATTAATGTGTTTACCTGACTTATTTTGATATGTGCTTGATGGATATGTGTTACATGTTAGTTCATATTTTTATACATTTTTCACAATGCGATATCTTTCATAATGTCGATTATGGTAGCTTATTTAAACACTTCTATTTATAAAACAAATTTCTCATATAAATCTTTTAGAACAAAGCTCTAACCTAATGGATCTGTTTCCCTTGGTCCTAATTCATCGATTATCTAAACATTACTTATTTTATTTCGATATATATTCTTCCAATACAATGCATTATAAAATATCTCTGACTTGTATCAGATTTGTCCATCTCATAGATAGAGGCATGTCTTGTCCTTGGTGTGAGCGATGACTTGTATTTTTCTGCCATTGTCTAAGTCGCAGCTGAGACAATACTGCCTGTTTACCTTAGAGCAACCTTTTTCTGTGATACAATGGGAGTTATTCTACTCCAATGTGATAGTAGCCCAGTTAGGTATCTGTGAAAGCTCTCCCTATGGCAGGATAGTTGACCAGTGGTGATGATACACCTCTTCTTGTTTATACACCAAAGCTGGGTCAACTCTTCTTTTGTTCTGTGAGAAGAGCTTCATTGTTTCAACTTTCACCCAAGCTCGTAAAAAGTCATAAAATAGCTAATGTATTGGGAACTTGGTCATCTGAGTCAAATGTTTCTTCTTCACCGACTGAATGGCCTTCATATGTAATCGTTATGATCAGATTTGAGACCTAATGGCCTTTTCATATTTTTGATGAATAATATTGAATATATTATCATTTCTTCATACAAAACTTACAACATAACCCCCCCCTTGAAGTCTTCAAATGCCGGAAGTCGTTTGAAAGGCTTCAAGACGCACACTGTTGAAGAAATCTGGCTTCATTGGCCTGGTATTGTATCCGGATCGTGGATACTGAATATATCATTTAAGGGGTGTTGACACCTGCAGATGGGTGTAATTCCTTGAGGAAAGGAATTGGGTTCTTGATTGACACGTGTATCGCAGGGTTGGTTAGCCGTTGGTTATCGGGAACTGGATCACCCGGGTGCCTTGGTGCTTGGCCGTCCTGGTGGGTTCTGTTTGTGCAGATTAGCCATCAGCGGTGTCTTTGATTCCCCCATACGGTTCTTCCTCTGGATGATTCACACGTGTTGGGACTCTCGGTTCTGTAGACCGGCTCCTGGACATCTTTAGTCCTGTTAAGTAAAAACGGATTCCATGAGAAAAAGACAATATATGTTTTTTTTTTTTTTTACATGAACCTGCATTTTGATATCTGTCAGCCGATATGCTGGCTTCCTCAGAGCCCCCCCCTATTGGCTTATTGTGTCATCAGTCCTTTAACTAAGCACTCTGGCTATTAGGACAATGACTGGATATTTGCTATGGGAGACAAAGCTCTAGGGCTCATTAACATGAGGACATTTATTTATAGCTGAGGATACCATATATTAATAACTGATATCCTTCAGAACCATTTTTTTTTTTTTTTTAGCTTAATTGTAGCGGTTCTGGGATAATAAAATTTAATAATATTTTATTTGACATGTGACACTTACTGTCAGCAACAAAATATCTGATACGATAGTCAACCTTCTACTTGGGAGGAATAAAACAAATAAAACCTTCCCCCTTTGGGGTGTCAATAAAACTCATTTTAGGCAATCACACTACCTTCTGCGGGTGACTTATCTGTTACCAGAATATCAAACCATTTTAGGTCTTCTGATATTAATTTCTTTAGGATTCGGTCATCCTTTGTAATTATCGTCTTCTGCGACTTCTTGAAATTAAGCTGTTTGGAGCGACCTGTTTATGTCGGAGGAATGAAGTGACCACTGAAAAATAGGATAACAGTTAATTTCCAACGACCAAAATCCCTGTTAGGGATTTCAGGATCCTTACAACTGTAACCTGGAGAAAATATGGTGTTAGAACCTCTGTCTCCTATGCCTTTTCAGTGCATTCCTCTGATTTACTTTAACATAGGCGCTTCAAAGGCTCTGTGGCCCTTGGCTGGCCCCAGTATTTGTCCCTTAAAGAAATGTGATTCACACTTCGTACAGCAATGAAACCGTGTAACCTATCCATAATTTGTTTTATTTTGGTTTCTGTATTGCTTACAGGCTGATCAGAATAGGGTTCTGTGACCCAGTTTCTGTACTTTCTGGGGACCACTGGCTCAGTTTTATCAGACATATCCCCTTCAGCAACACTGTTCTGATTCTGGGATATTTGTCTGGGTCTTAATTTCTCCCTATTTTTCTGGGGATTCTGGGGTGTCTTACCCTGCGGCTGCTCCCTATTTACCTGTGTTGGTCCCCGGGGCGAATTGGACCGGTAATAGTACGGGTTTCTACCTTTGGGTTTAAATTTGACCTGTTGGAGGTACACCCTATAGTTTCTCTTAAACCTTGCATCTGGTTCCCTAGGATGGTACCCCTGAGATGGTCTTTGTTCCCTCCCTCTAAAGGGTGTTTTCTGTTCCCCCCTTCTAATTGGTGGGGTATGTGGTCTCCCGCTGGGACGACTCTGTGGCATATCTCCTCTGACTATATCAGCACACGTAATTTTCTGGGTATCAACCCGTAATAATTGAGGAGATGCATTAATTTCATCCACAATTTGGGTTATGAGTTGAGGCCTTTCTTTGTATTCACCAGTTTGTTGGATAGAGTACAAATTGTCACTCTCTTTTACCACGGACTCCAGTGAGCACCCCCTTTCGTAGTCTTTTGCTAAACACACTTTTGTGTGGGTAGGTAGGGCCTCAACGAACGTGGATTTAAACTCAGTTTTATTGTGGTCTGGCTCATTTTCTGCTAAGTGGTAAGCACTTCTGAGCACAGGCAACACTTCTGTGGGGATTTGATTACTGGCACATTTCAAATTTTGTATAGCCGCACTAGCCGCTGTAACATTTTTGTGCTGGCCAAATTCTAGATGACAGCGGTGTTTAATTTCTTGCCAAGAAGTACCAGACAGATCTCTAAAAGATGCACAGAAATTGCGGTGTCTGGTTTCAAATACCCACGGTAAGAAATTAATCCTTGACAGGTCATCATCTAGGCCTAAAGCTGATAATGTATTTTCATAGGCCTCAATGTGGTCAATGACACACATGGATCCCTCTTGCTCAAAGACTGGGAAAGTATCATTTAACATTTTTATTATTTCTGAGGCGTCCTGTTTAGGGGTACCTGTCTTTTCCTCTGATCCCAGGGAAAACTGGTCAGGCCTACTTTTATGGGGTGGTTCACTTTTTACCCCCCTTTGCTCTACAGATGGCTTGGGATAGGATGAGGGTCCTTTTTCTGGTCCCTCTCCAATGTCTAACTCCCACATTTCAGTTTGAGAGTCAGATATTAGATTTTGGTCAGAATCTATACTTTCAGGGTTAGGCATTGGCACATCACCCTGAGGCACAAGCTTTACTTGCTCTTTTAACTCTCCTGATTGCTTAATCAGGGATTCCTGTTCTGACTTAAGCTGATTTGTTTCTTCTTTTAAATTTTCACTGCTCATTACTTGGCAACTTTCTAAATTTCCACTGCTCATTACTTGGCAACTTTTTAAATTTTCACTGCTCATTACTTGGCAACTTTTGTCAGGAGATTCATTTTCCTGCAGATAACTCTCCCACTCTTTTTTTAGTTCCTGCATTCTTCTATTGTACTTTTGCAACTGTTCTGTTTCATTTTGCACTGTCATTATAGACTCGTGATAACGATCTGCCTTGTCATTGTCTCTATTTTTAGTGAGCTCACATTCCTTTTCTGTTAAATGTGGCTGGGATTCTGAGATATCTATCTCCGGTTGGGTATTTTGACGGTTAAACTCATCATTTTGACGTTTAAACTTATCGTCAATATGCATCAGGATAATGCGGAACTTAGAAACCAGGGGCCAGATCCACAAAAGAGATACGCCGACTTAACTCGATTTTTCTAATTTTACACGGCGTGTATCTTTGCGCCCGATCCTCAAAACGAGAAGCGCCTGAAATTCCGGCTTTTCCGTCCTACCTAAAAAAATTACACCGGCGCATTCTCGCGCGCAAATTACGCTAGGCACGCCGCTTTATTTGATAGGCAAAGATGCAAATGAGGGAGATAGGGCGATCCACAGAATTAAGTGTGTGCGCCGTAGATTACGCCCTGTGCGCACCTGTTAGTTTCCTGGTGGGAATTTACACTTTATAAAAGCAGCCCTAATTTTACACATGCCGTCTGAATGTCTGCTGAAGCAACACCATTCAGGAAGAGCTCAGCACACACACGTTCAGGACTAAAATCTCTCTGCCAAAATGCCAGGACCATCAATGATACTAGCTGCATTAGTGTCTATAGAGGCACAAAGAAGGAGGAGGGCACAGAGGAGGAGGAGGGCACAGGAGAGGGTATACCGCCCACACCAAGATTTGTTTGGCATGCCTGCTTCTGAAGTATTCCGCAACTACAGATTTACCCGTGAGGCCATCCTGGAATTAACAACAATACTTCAGGATGATCTTACCAGCCCAACCCAACGCTCCCATGCACTGCAGCCACTCACCAAAGTACTGGCAACTTTGCATTTTCTTGCCACTGGCTCATTCCAACGCACAACTGGAGGCGTGGCTGGGATGGCACAATCCTCCATCAGCAGGTGTGTGCACCAAGTGGTCCCTGCAATCCTGCGGCACATGGGAAATCAGTTTCAAAAACCCACCCAGGAGGATCAGCGTTTAAAGACCATGACAGACTTTTATCACATTGCCAGATTTCCACGCACCATCGGGGCCATTGATTGTACCCATGTGGCACTACAACCACCCCATGATACTGAGCACATGTTCCGGAATCGTAAAGGCTGGCATTCCATCAATGTGCAAGTCATCGTAGATGCCCATGGCCTCATCTGGCACGTCTGTGCTAAATTTCCGGGATCCTGCCATGATAGTTATATTTACCGGCAGACCCAGATCTCAAGAGATTTGGACCAGAACATGTATGGAGACAGCTGGCTGATTGGTGAGTGACATGTGTGTCAGGTATGTCCCCCCCATGATGCTCACATCACAAGGGGCACATGCATGACTAATATCCTCCTGTCTTTTCCCTTACAGGTGACTCAGGATATGCCTTGGGACCTCATCTAATGACCCCATTCAGGAACCCCCAAACCCCAGGAGAGCAACGCTACAACCAGGCGCACATACGAACCCGGGGAGTGGTTGAACGGACCTTTGGGCTTATGAAGTCCCGCTTCAGATGCCTGGATAAGTCTGGGAGTACACTGCTGTATTCCCCTGACTTTGTGTGCCAAATAATTGGGGCATGTTGTATACTCCACAACTTTGCCCTCAGAAGGGGACTGCATATTGACTTATGTGATGACCTGACCCCTGACCCAGGCAATACTCCCCCAACCAACTCTACCCGGTCTGCTGAGGGCACAGCAGCCAGGAGACGCCTTGCAGAAGGCATTTTTTCCCAGTAAACGTACATGATTAATGTCACAATAAGAATGTATCTTTTCCCTGTAAATGCACATCAATAAAGTCACAATGATAATGCATGAATGCACACCACTGTGGTTCCTTGCACAGACACATCACATGCACATCGAATTGGATTAGATCCAAGTCCCCCCCCCCCTTTGGGACTTGGGAGCAGTAACGCCACGCCACGGCTCCAATTATGTCACTGTGCATTCATACACCATTCAGGAACCTGGGATTGCACTTCTCCCTGGTCCTGGGGATCCCTTCTCCACCAAAACTGAGGGTGACACCCTTAATTTCTCAGGAATGCCACCCCCCCACATTCACACATCATTCACACACATAAATCAAATCATAAGTACAGAAGACCAAATTAAATAATAAAAAAAAAAAAATGCATAAACAAAAAAACAAAAGTATCCCAGCAAATTAATTAGCGGCGGCGATTTCTACGCCTTGGCTGGGCAGGGGCACGGGCAGGGGCACGGCCACGGGCACGGCCACGGCCATGCCGTCGCGGAGGATGTCCATTGGGGGGGGGTGAGCTGGGGAAGGAGGAGCCTCCTGGGGGGGTTGAGCTGGGGAAGGAGGAGCCTCCTGGGGGGGTTGAGCTGGGGAAGGAGGAGCCTCCTGGGGGGGTGAGCTGGGGAAGGAGGAGCCTCCTGGGGGGGGGTGAGCTGGGGAAGGAGGAGCCGCCCCTGCTGGCCTGCCCTCCATGGCCCCTGCAATGCGAGTGAGACAGGCAGTGAGGGCAGCCGCATTGGCCTGGCCAGACCTTGTATTGTCCTGCACAGCCTGGGTCAGGGCACTCAGCTCATGGGCCACGCGCGTTGTGGCGGTCTGTATGTCGTTCAAACATGTAATGACCGCCGTTGAGTTGGTGGCCACATCACCGAGTGCCTCCATCATTTCACCCTGGCTGTGCTCCATCTGCGTAAGTTTTTCCAGTATTTTTCCAAGAGTGCGGGTCTGCCGGGTATTGTCCTTCACCACACTGGCCGACAGACGCTCGCCCACAGCCACGGTCTCCTGGGTTGGCCCCCTGGCTGCCGCTGAGTCTTGCGGGCCTGGAGGAGGGGAGAGAGTGACCCTGGTGACTGGAGGCCTGTTGGGGGAGAAGTGGGAGGGGCTACCCCTGATGGTGGCCTGACTGGTGCCAGCCTCAGGGGTAGTCTCAGGGGAAGACTCAAAGGTCATCATATCAGTGGCCAGGAGGACTTCCCGGCCAATCTGCATATTTTCCTCCTCCTCCCCCTCATCATCCTCCTCCCACTCATCCTCCTCCCCCTCAACCTCCTCCCCCTCAACCTCCTCATGAGTGGAGGTTTGGCCAATCCCCTCCCCTGGGGAATCCTGCCCTTCTTGGGACTCATCATCAGCCTGTCTTGGGGGTGGTGCTGCAGCCTGGCCCGATGGGCCTGCAACCTCCTGGCCTGCAACCTCCTGGCGTGTAACCTCCTGGCGTGTAACCTCCTGGCGTGTAACCTCCTGGCCATCTGTGGAGGACACAAAACAATCACATGTTTGAGGAACCACACACTTGGCACATCTTCCCTTCCCCCACCCACACATGCTAATCAACAGAGAATAAACAAAAAAACCTACCTGTCCTCCTAGGAACATCTGACGTATAGCCAGGCAGGCCCACCACCTGCTGTGGGTGGAAACACTGGGCCACTGCCCATTCCTCCTCCGTCAGTCTGACTGGGCAGGGTCCCCCTCCTCCAGTGCCCCTGGTATGGGCGTCGATCCTTGCCATCTTATTCCAGACGACGCTTCTCAGATCATTTATTTTTTTCTGTATGCCAGCGGGGGTCCTAGTCTCCCCCCCCCGCCGCATTGATCTGGTCGGTGATTTTTTTTATAAGCTGCCTCCTCCTGGCCGGGGTGGTGTTCTGGCTCTCAGGGCCATGCAGAAATCGCCCATATTTCACAATGCCCCGAGCAAGAATTTGCTTCTCTCCCAGGGTGAAATTAAGCTTCCTGCGTTTGGGGGGCATCACATACACCACCCAGCAACAACAAACACACCCGACAAACAATCTACAATACACACCCAAAAACCTGACAAAAATATATACCACAAAAAACTAACCAAAATCTAAACACACAAGGACACAGCTAATAGTAATTCAAAAACAAACACGCACCAACAAACAAACAAAAAACAAACACCAAAAAACAAACACCAAAAAACAAACACCAAAAAACAATCAGCAAAAACAATAACAAACAAAATAAATAAAGACACTTCTCAAAAACAAACAACAACTAGACTCTCCAACTCCTCAAACACTTTTCTCACAAACACAACTTACCAACACACAAACAAACAGAGCAGAAGCAAATTGCTCATGGAAGGGGAACAATGGGATATACTTTTGCAAGGGAAGTGTGTGTGTGTGGTGCTTTTTACACACAGGGCGATCCTCAAACTAAGTACACTTGGCCTTTTACCTATCTCACTGATTGCGCCGAGACCAGTTCTGCACATGCCCAGTGAGGTCCCGATTCGTGCGCGCATGCGCAGTACGGCCGGCGCCTCATTTGCATGGGGTCACGGCTCATTACAATGAAGCACGCCCACTTCCTTCCCACTTGCAAAAACCCCGCCTTACGCCTCTGAATTTAAGTTACGCTGGCGCAAATTTAGACGCAAATGCGCTGTGGATACGGCACTTACGACACCAACTTAGGGCAACGTAACTTAAATGACATAAGTTAGGACAAACTAAATTTGCACCGCTGGCTGAGGATCTGGCCTCATGTCCTCAAGCCTTTCTATTTTCTCTATCTCAGATGAGCTGTCTTTTTGTGCAACCATTTGACCTTCCGAGTTCCACACGTCTTTTATATGACGGGCACGGTTTTTACGGCCTTTAATGTATGCTTGTCGATCAGTCTCACCAGACAAACTTTTTCTGGCATGATCTGTCATTTCAGCTTTAGAATTTTTTTTTTAACATTTCCTGTACCCATATCAATTTTCTCCTTTCACCACTGAGGCCTCGTACACACGACAGAGTTTCTCGGCAGAATTCACCGAGAAACTCGGTCAAAACCCGGATTCTGCCGAGAAACTCTGTCGTCTGTACAGTTTTGGCTCGATGGAGCCGCCGAGGAACTCGACGAGAAAATAGAGAACATGTTCTCTATTTTCTCGTTGTCCTCGTTGTTCTATAGGAGAAGGCGGCCCGCCGAGCTCCTCGGCGGCTTCATCCCAAAACTCGACGAGGAACTCGACGTGCCAAGCACGTCGAGTTCCTCTGTCGTGTGTACGGGGCCTAAGGGCTGACTCTCCATAATCCCTATCAACATACAATTCCCTTTGACTAGACATTTTTAGGCAAAAAAATTTTTTTTTTCAAAAATTAATAATTAATAATTTCATGCAAAATATTATTTATGTCACCACCGTAGCTATGACTGAACTTATACAAAACATCGACATTATCTCAGCAGTGCCTCCATTTATATGTTGTGCTTTCTTAAGGTCATATTAACCCGCACAGTAATTTACTTTGAATTCTTTTATAACGAAGATGCTTTTAAATACAAGACAATCTATATACCATAGTCTGTAATATGAAACTTATTCACGGAGACGTATGATCATACAAAATAGCTAATTTATTGGTAGACAAAATATGAATATTTACATGAAATTAAAATACCAGTTGCGTCACATTAACGACTTGAAAATCAATAAAATACCCCCAAAATGGGCATGCAATACCTTTGATCTGAGTCATGGTAGGTTCTCAAGATAACTTTTATGTAAATGACAATGAAACAAAAATGTCTATTTCACACGTCTAATCGTTACTTTACTGCAGGTAAGTAAAAGATCAAATAATGTGAAATATATTGGACGTTTGTTTTGTCAATAGGATTGAAGCTATGTAAAAATAAAAATATAATAAAATTGTACTCTTAAGGAAAAGTGACAAGTTATTGATATGAGAACAAACCAGAACTACAGGATATTCAATACTTCAATATTTTAACATTTCTAGGGAACAACAATATATTTGAGATAAAATCAAAATGACATAATTACCAATTCCCAAGATGGCTATTTCCTATTGGCAAGTGACCAGAGCTAAAATCGTTGCAGTCTTCATGCATAGTGCAAGCGTGCTCTCATGGGGCGCTCCTATTGGTGGGGTCCTCTTCTCATCCTCCCATTGAGCTCAAGATTAAGATTTTAGATCTTAGATTGGATCTCTTCTATCTGCCCCCTTCTATCTCATGGGTTTCCCTTTTTATTTTGAGTAAAACAATAGGACTATAAAGATTATACCCAGTCCTGCCCCTCTGATAGCTGTCCTTAAATCATAGGCCTGTGGCACATATGGGCGTTCCTGCCAAGACGTGTTTGGTTTCTATTGGCTGACAGTTTAATAATTGACTTGTTCTCTGGGCTTGGAGAACCTCGAGTAATATTACTTCCAGCCACTAGGTGTCTCACCTTTATTGTGAGATAATCTATACGTTGGATATCTATATTTAAGGTTTAGACTATCGACATATATTTATCCATATATATATATATTTATATACCTCTATGTATGACTCTGGTATCTTTATATTATATAAAATACAATTAGTATTCTGTTGATTTCGATACAATATGTTCCCATATTCCATTATAAATGTTTTTCCACAAAACAGTCTTTGCAATCAATGCATAGGTTACATCTCTCAATCAAATGAAAAATAATTATTAATGTGTTTACCTGACTTATTTTGATATGTGCTTGATGGATATGTGTTACATGTTAGTTCATATTTTTATACATTTTTCACAATGTGATATCTTTCATAATGTCGATTATGGTAGCTTATTTAAACACTTCTATTTATAAAACAAATTTCTCATATAAATCTTTTAGAACAAAGCTCTAACCTAATGGATCTGTTTCCCTTGGTCCTAATTCATCGATTATCTAAACATTACTTATTTTATTTCGATATATATTCTTCCAATACAATGCATTATAAAATATCTCTGACTTGTATCAGATTTGTCCATCTCATAGATAGAGGCATGTCTTGTCCTTGGTGTGAGCGATGACTTGTATTTTTCTGCCATTGTCTAAGTCGCAGCTGAGACAATACTGCCTGTTTACCTTAGAGCAACCTTTTTCTGTGATACAATGGGAGTTATTCTACTCCAATGTGATAGTAGCCCAGTTAGGTATCTGTGAAAGCTCTCCCTATGGCAGGATAGTTGACCAGTGGTGATGATACACCTCTTCTTGTTTATACACCAAAGCTGGGTCAACTCTTCTTTTGTTCTGTGAGAAGAGCTTCATTGTTTCAACTTTCACCCAAGCTCGTAAAAATTCATAAAATAGCTAATGTATTGGGAACTTGGTCATCTGAGTCAAATGTTTCTTCTTCACCGACTGAATGGCCTTCATATGTAATCGTTATGATCAGATTTGAGACCTAATGGCCTTTTCATATTTTTGATGAATAATATTGAATATATTATCATTTCTTCATACAAAACTTACAACAATGTGAAAAAAACATGCATGCTCAGAAGCAAAATTATGAGACGGGAGCGCTCGTTCTGGTAAAACTAGCGTTCGTAATGGAGATTGCACATTCATCACACTGTAACAGACTGAAAAGCGCAAAGACTGAAAAGCGCGAATCGTCTCTCACCAAACTTTTAATAACACAAAATCAGCAAAAGCAGCCCCAAGGGTGGCACCATCAGAATGGAACTTCCCCTTTATAGTGCGGTCAGACGTGTTGTACGTCACCGCGCTTTGCTCCAGCATTTTTTTCCCACGATTGTGTGTAGGCAAGCCAGGCTTAACAAGAATCGGGTTGAAAAAAAACTTTTAGCTAGATTCAGAAAGAGTTAAGCCGGTGTATCAGTAACTCTGGGCCAGATTCACGAAAAATTACGGCGGCGTAACGTATGTCCTTTACGTTACTCCGCCGCAAGTTTTCATCGTAAGTGCTTGATTCACAAAGCACTTGCGTTTAAACTTGCGGCGGCGTACCGTAAAGCCGTCTGGCGCAAGCCCGCCTAATTCAAATGGGGCGGGGACCATTTAAATTAGGCGCGTTCCCTCGCCGGACGCATGCTCAGTTTTGAAATTTCCCGCCGTGCTTTGCGCGAAATGACGTCGCCCCGACGTAATGTTTTGAACGGCGACGTGCGTAATGTACTTTCGTATTTCCGGACGACTTACGCCAAAAAAAATAAAAATTGAAATTCCACGCGGGAACGACGGCCACACTTTAACATGGACTGTCTATTGTTACACCACCTAAATAGCAGCCGTAACTTTGCGACACGAAAAGCCGACTAGCGGCGACGTAAGAGAATGCGACGAACGCGCGTACCTTCGTGGATCGCCGTAAACAGCTAATTAGCATACCCAACGCGGAAAACGACGCAATCTCCACCCAGCGGCCGCCGAAGTATTGCATCCTAAGTTCCGAAGGCGTACGAAGCCGTACGCCTGTCGGATCTTAGCCAAATGCTGTTGTATCTTTGTTTGTGAATTACAAATAAAGAGACGACGCGGCAAATTTGAAAGTACGCCAGAGTATCAGCAGATACTCCGGCGTACTTATTCTGTGAATCTGGCCCTCTGAATCTGCGCCATCGTACATTTAAGTGTATTCTCAAATTGAGATACACTTAAATGTAGCTAAGACACGACTGCCTGCGCCATTGTCTCTTGGCTGTCTAGTTCCGCCGGCCGCTAGGGGCGTGAACGCTGATTTACGCCTAGAATGCGTAAATCAGCGAGATACACCTATTCACAAACATACACTTGCCCGTCGCAGTAAGAATACGCCGTTTACGTAAGGCGTTTTCAGGCGTAAAGTTAGTCGAACAAATAGCTGGCCTAGTCAATGTTAAGTATGGACGTCGTTCCCGCATCGAATTTTGAAAATTTTACGTCGTTTGCGTAAGTCGTCCGTGAATGGGGCTGGACGTAATTTACGTTCACGTCGAAACCAATACGTCCTTGCAGCGTATTTTGGAGCAATGCACACTGGGATATGTCCACGGACGGCGCATGCGCCGTTCGTTAAAAACGTCAATCACGTCAGGGCATGGTTTATTTACATAAAACATGCCCACCTCTTCACAATTTGAATTAGGCGCGCTTACGCCGGCCCATTTACGCTACGCCGCCGTAACTTAGGAGGCAAGTGCTTTGTGAATACAGCACTTGCCTCTCTGACTTACGGCGGCGTAGCGTAAATACGATACGCCACGCCGGCTCAAAAATACGCCGCCCTACGTGAATCCAGCTATTTGTTTTTTCTAGACCATTAAAAATGGTTGTGTGTACGCGGCATTAGACAGGTTGTGAAAGACATAAAAGCAGGGAAAAACCCGGGACCTGATGGGTTCACATCCATTTACTACAAGACATTCACAGACACACTCCTTGAGCCCAGCGGTGTATTTAGGTTTTGTGCTGCCCTAGGCCTGACTAAATGTGTGCACCCCCCTAATTTAAATATGACACACCCCTTCCTGTCAAGGCCACACCCTTCCTGTTTAAGACCCACCATGTCATCTGTAAAAATAAGAATACTGGGCCAGATTCAGATAGGTCAGCGGATCTTTAGATCCGTGTAACCTATCTGATTTACGTTACGCCGCCGCAAGTTTTTGAGGCAAGTGCTTTATTCAGAAAGCACTTGCCTCTAAAGTTGCGGCAGCGTGTCGTAAATCCCCCGGCGGAATAAAAATTCCGTGGCTAGGGGGCGTGTAAAATTTAAATCAGGCACGTCCCCGCGCCGAACAAACTGCGCATGCGCCGTCCGCTAAATTTCCCAATGTGCATTGCTCCAAATGACGTCGCTAGGACGTCATTGGTTTCGACGTGAATGTAAATTACGTCCATCCATATTCGCGAACGACTTACGCAAATGAGGTAAAAAATTCAAAATTCAACCCGGGAACGACGGCCATACTTAACATAGGATACGCCACATATAGCAGGGGTAACTATACGCCGGAAAAAGCCGAACGCAAACGACGTAAAAAAAATGCGCCGGGCGATCGTTTGTTTCTGAATCGGCGTAACTCCTCATTTGCATATTCCTCGCGTATACAAACGGAAGCGCCACCTAGCGGCCAGCATGAAATTGCAGCCTAAGATCCGACGGTGTAAGTCACTTACACCTGTCGGATCTTAGGGAGATCTATGCGGAACCTGATTCTATGAATCAGTCGCATAGATCCGACCGTCGGAACTCAGAGATACGACGGCGTATCAGGAGATACGCCGTCATATCTCTATCTGAATCTGGCCCCTTGTGTCATCAGTAACCATCAGTGCAGTGCCGCCTCATCAGTGCCCAGCCCAATGGTGCAGCTTATCAGTGGCCACCAGTGCAACCTATCAGTGCTGACTGATTAGTGCAGCTTAAGAGTGCTGCCTCATCGGTGCAGCCTCATCAGTTTCATAATATCACAGCTTATTAATGTATATGAATTATGTATTGATTATCACATGTGGCACTTTGCAGTACATGAGTTTTCACTGAATGTGGACTGTTTAAAGCGGAGTTCCACCCAAACATGGAAGCTCTGCTAATCTGCTTCCTGTTTTTCACTGGTACCCTTCCCCATTTCCGGGAGAGGGTGCTGTTCCTTGGAAGTTTGGCCCTCCTCCACCGCCAGGCCATTCAGAAAGCACAGCTTGCTTTGCACATGTGCAGTAGGGAACCAACTGTGAAGCTTCACTGCCAGTTTCCCATAACATGAATGGTGGCGGCAGCACCCGAGAACTGATCCAAAAATTGGCCGGGGTGCCGACATTGCGAGATCCCAGGACAGGTAAGTGTCCTAATAATAAAAGTCAGCAGCTACAGTATATGTAGCTGCTGACCTTAATATTTTTCATGGGGGAGGGGGTTGGACCTCCTCTCTAATGAGTTTGCGTTGATCTCAGCATGGAGCTCTTTGCACAAGCTGAAGTCAATGCAAACTCCGTAAACATTCCTCATTCAGTGAAAGTTCATGGACTGCGAAGTGCTCCATGCATGATGAGATCAATGCAAACTTTGCAGTCCATGAACTTTCACTGAATGAGGAATGTTTACTGAGTTTTCAGCACCAATCACTTTACTGCAACACGATCTGTATATTAATTTCCATATTGAGCCCTTATATGTGATTGGAGGCTCAGCACACATTACAAAAGGTTTGCAGTCAGGAGCAGCGGGGGATTTGTCACCTCAAGGAGTGAGAGGAATCAGGGAGCACCGAGTGTATGGGGGAGGGGCAATGTATGACTGCATGGAGGGGGGAGGTAATGTATGACTGCATGGAGGAGGGAGGTAATGTATGACTGCATGGAGGGGGGAGGTAATGTATGACTGCATGGAGGGGGGAGGTAATGTATGACTGCATGGAGGGGGGAGGTAATGTATGACTGCATGGAGGGGGGAGGTAATGTATGACTGCATGGAGGAGGGTGGTAATGTATGATTGCATGGAGAAGAGGGTAATGTATGACTGCTTGGAGGGGGTGGTAATGCATGACTGCATGGAGGAGAGAGGTAATGTATGACTGCATGAAGGAGGGTGGTAATGTATGACTGCATGAAGGAGGGTGGTAATGTGTGACTGCATGGAGGGGGGTTAGTGTATGGGAGAGCCTCAAATATATAAGAGGGGGTAATGTAAGACTGCATGGAGGGGGCAGTGTATATGAAAGCTTTAATATATATATATATATATATATGTGTGTGGGGGGGAAGGGGGGTTAGTATATGGGGGAACACTGACTACTTGGAGAGCATTCTATGTATGGGGGGGAGGATGGATGTCCATTTACCCGATCAGAGGGGTATCCTGATAGCCTTGTACTGCCTGCAGTGAGATGAACTCTCTGGCTCTCACTGGCTCTGACAGCAAAGGTCCGATGGAGCTTACACACGGTTGGATTTTCCAACAACAAGCTCCCATCAAATATTTGTTGTCGGAAATTCCAACCGTGTGTAAGGCCTCGTACACACGACAGAGTTTCTCGGCAGAATTCGGCGAGAAACTCGGTCAGAGCCTGATTCTGCCGAGAAACTCTGTCGTCTGTACACTTTCGGCCCGTTGGAGCCGCCGAGGAACTCGTCGAGAAAATAGAGAACATGTTCTCTATTTTCTCGTTGTTCTATGGGAGCTCTCGGCCTGCCGAGCTCCTCGGCGGCTTCAGGGCTGAACTCGACGAGGAACTCGACGTGTTTGGCACGTCGAGTTCCTCGGCCGTGTGTACGAGGCCTAAGGCTTACAAAGAAGCCCAATGAATCAGAAAACATCAATAATTACTGATAAAACAGTTGAGATCAAACTCGACATTTAGTCCATCTGGCACGAGAGTTCTCATTTTATGGATCCATTTTGATTATTTTTGGCTCAAAGATCTAATTTTATGATTCCCTCTCCAGGGCTTCCTATTCCTCTCTATTCCCAGAATATTAGATGTTCTGGATTATTATTATGTACCAGGGCAAAGTGTCTAGATACATTGGGCTAGATTCACGTAGCCCGCCGTAAGTTTGTGTGGGCATAGCGTATGTTATTTACGCTACGCCGCCGCAACTTAGACGGGCAAGTGCAGTATTCACAAAGCACTTGCTCCGTAAGTTGCGGCAGCGTAGCGTAAATCAGCCGTTTTACAAGAGCATTGTAGAACACACACAACTCCCTCAGTATGGCGGCTCATAAAATCTCCGATGGGATAAATACTTCCTGTGCTGGTGACTTCAAATTCATTCTTTTTCCCTTGAAATGTTTTTGAATATTGACAAGCAAAATAATATTTACATGCGTAGAAACCTTTCCTATTAACAAAGGAAAATAGATTTGGGGGGGGGGGGGGGTTCAACCAGGTTTTTACCAATAAGATCTCTTAACCACTTCCCTACTGTAGGAGGTCACATGACGTCCTGGGCTTTGTGGGGGGATATCTGAATGTTGGGGGCAGCTATCCTTCTCCTCTGCCGGCGATTCTGCGCACCACAAGAACAATCAAAGTGGCAGTTCCACCGATTGATCGTTCTTATAGGCGGCGGGAGGGGACATCCCCCCTCCCACCGCCATCCGGTGCCTCTCCGGGCTCTCCCGTGCCATCGGGGGCCCGGAGAACGAATCGGCTGGCGTCGGATGGGGACCATAGAAATTTACGGTCATCTCTATGACTGTCGGGGGCCCGGGCGTGAGGTTATGATGTCACACCCGGGTACCCGGAAGTAAACAAAGCCGCAGTCGCAGCTGTCAGCATGAGATCGGTGAATTTGTTTCCCGATCTCATGCTTTCCAGCCTGGAGGAGAGATGTGGGGGGAGGGGAGGTCTCATTGACCCCGCCTCTCTCCATAAAGAGGACCTGTCACCAACAATTCCTATTACAAGGGATGTTTACATTCCTTGTAATAGTAATAAAAGTGATCAAAGTTTTTTTTATAAATAAAGTGTAAAAAAAAAAAAAAATAACGCCCCTGTCCCCGGTAGCTCGCGCTCAGAAGCGAACACACGCACAAGTCCCGCCCACATATGTAAATGGTGTTCAAACCACACATGTGAGGTATCGCCGCGTGCGTTACAGCGAGAGCGATAATTCTAGCACTAAAGAAATGTATGCGTCGCATATGGAGATTTTTAAGCACCAAAGTTTAGCGCCATTCCAGGAGTGTGCGCAATTTTAAAGCGTGACAGGTTAGGTATCTATTTACTCGGCGATACATCATATTTCACATTATACAAAAAAAATTGGACTAACTTTACTGTATGAGAATGAGAAGTGAGGAGGTGGAGGGGAAATACAAGGGGGTAAGAAAAAGTTGGGGGTATCTTGACTACACTGGTCATGAAATGCTGCCCCCCCCCAAAAAAAAATCACGCCCACCAAAATGCCCCCACATCCATTATTTTATATCATGATAACTAAAGAGGACCTATCATGGCTCTATACATGTATATAGGAGTATAAAGAGGACCTGTCATGGCTCTATACATGTATGTAGGAGTATAAAGAAGACCTGTCATGGCTCTATACATGTATAAAGGAGTATAAAGAGGACCTGTCATGGCTCTATACATGTATATAGGAGTATAAAGAGGACCTGTCATGGCTCTATACATGTATATAGGAGTATAAAGAGGACCTGTCATGTCTCTATACATGTATATAGGAGTATAAAGAGGACCTGTCATGGCTCTATACATGTATATAGGAGAATAAAGAGGACCTGTCATGGCTCTATACATGTATAGGAGTATAAAGAGGACCTGTCATGGCTCTATACATGTATATAGGAGTATAAAGAGGACCTGTCATGTCTCTATACATGTATATAGGAGTATAAAGAGGACCTGTCATGGCTCTATACATGTATATAGGAGTATAAAGAGGACCTGTCATGTCTCTATACATGTATATAGGAGTATAAAGAGGACCTGTCATGGCTCTATACATG
Organism: Rana temporaria; assembly: GCF_905171775.1. NCBI lineage: Eukaryota > Metazoa > Chordata > Amphibia > Anura > Ranidae > Rana > Rana temporaria. The sequence goes on along the minus strand of NW_024404408.1, from coordinate 433,426 downwards.
TATATAGGAGTATAAAGAGGACCTGTCATGGCTCTATACATGTATATAGGAGTATAAAGAGGACCTGTCATGGCTCTATACATGTATATAGGAGTATAAAGAGGACCTGTCATGGCTCTATTCATGTATAGGAGTATAAAGAGGACCTGTCATGGCTCTATACATGTATATAGGAGTATAAAGAGGACCTGTCATGGCTCTATACATGTATATAGGAGTATAAAGAGGACCTGTCATGTCTCTATACATGTATATAGGAGTATAAAGAGGACCTGTCATGGCTCTATACATGTATATAGGAGTATAAAGAGGACCTGTCATGGCTCTATACATGTATAAGAGTATAAAGAGGACCTGTCATGGCTCTATACATGTATATAGGAGTATAAAGAGGACCTGTCATGGCTCTATACATGTATATAGGAGTATAAAGAGGACCTGTCATGCCTCTATACATGTATATAGGAGTATAAAGAGGACCTGTCATGGCTCTATACATGTATATAGGAGTATAAAGAGGACCTGTCATGGCTCTATACATGTATATAGGAGTATAAAGAGGACCTGTCAGGGCTCTATACATGTATATAGGAGTATAAAGAGGACCTGTCATGGCTCTATACATGTATATAGGAGTATAAAGAGGACCTGTCATGGCTCTATACATGTATAAGAGTATAAAGAGGACCTGTCATGGCTCTATACATGTATATAGGAGTATAAAGAGGACCTGTCATGGCTCTATACATGTATATAGAAGTATAAAGAGGACCTGTCATGGCTCTATACATGTATATAGGAGTATAAAGAGGACCTGTCATGGCTCTATACATGTATATAGGAGTATAAAGAGGACCTGTCATGGCTCTATAGATGTATATAGGAGTATAAAGAGGACCTGTCATGGCTCTATACATGTATAAGAGTATAAAGAGGACCTGTCATGGCTCTATACATGTATATAGGAGTATAAAGAGGACCTGTCATGGCTCTATACATGTATAGGAGTATAAAGAGGACCTGTCATGGCTCTATACATGTATATAGAAGTATAAAGAGGACCTGTCATGGCTCTATACATGTATATAGGAGTATAAAGTGGACCTGTCATGGCTCTATACATGTATAAAGGAGTATAAAGAGGACCTGTCATGGCTCTATACATGTATATAGGAGTATAAAGAGGACCTGTCATGGCTCTATACATGTATAAAGGAGTATAAAGAGGACCTGTCATGGCTCTATACATGTATAGGAGTATAAAGAGGACCTGTTATGGCTCTATACATGTATATAGAAGTATAAAGAGGACCTGTCATGGCTCTATACATGTATATAGGAGTATAAAGAGGACCTGTCATGGCTCTATACATGTATATAGGAGTATAAAGAGGACCTGTCATGGCTCTATACATGTATAAAGGAGTATAAAGAGGACCTGTCATGGCTCTATACATGTATAGGAGTATAAAGAGGACCTGTTATGGCTCTATACATGTATAGGAGTATAAAGAGGACCTGTCATGGCTCTATACATGTATATAGGAGTATAAAGAGGACCTGTCATGGCTCTATACATGTATAAAGGAGTATAAAGAGGACCTGTCATGGCTCTATACATGTATATGAGTATAAAGAGGACTTGTCATGGCTCTATACATGTATATAGGAGTATAAAGAGGACCTGTCATGGCTCTATACATGTATATAGGAGTATAAAGAGGACCTGTCATGGCTCTATACATGTATAGGAGTATAAAGAGGACCTGTCATGGCTCTATACATGTATATAGAAGTATAAAGAGGACCTGTCATGGCTCTATACATGTATATAGGAGTATAAAGAGGACCTGTCATGGCTCTATACATGTATAGGAGTATAAAGAGGACCTGTTATGGCTCTATACATGTATATAGGAGTATAAAGAGGACCTGTCATGGCTCTATACATGTATAGGAGTATAAAGAGGACCTGTTATGGCTCTATACATGTATATAGGAGTATAAAGAGGACCTGTCATGGCTCTATACATGTATATAGGAGTATAAAGAGGACCTGTCATGGCTCTATACATGTATATAGGAGTATAAAGAGGACCTGTCATGGCTCTATACATGTATATAGAAGTATAAAGAGGACCTGTCATGGCTCTATACATGTATATAGGAGTATAAAGAGGACCTGTCATGGCTCTATACATGTATGTAGGAGTATAAAGAGGACCTGTCATAGCTCTATACATGTATATAGGAGTATAAAGAGGACCTGTCATGGCTCTATACATGTATATAGGAGTATAAAGAGGACCTGTCATGGCTCTATACATGTATAAAGGAGTATAAAGATGACCTGTCATGGCTCTATACATGTATATAGGAGTATAAAGAGGACCTGTCATGGCTCTATACATGTATAGGAGTATAAAGAGGACCTGTCATAGCTCTATACATGTATATAGAAGTATAAAGAGGACCTGTCATGGCTCTATACATGTATATAGGAGTATAAAGAGGACCTGTCATGGCTCTATACATGTATATAGGAGTATAAAGAAGACCTGTCATGGCTCTATACATGTATATAGGAGTATAAAGAGGACCTGTCATAGCTCTATACATGTATATAGAAGTATAAAGAGGACCTGTCATGGCTCTATACATGTATATAGTAGAATAAAGAGGACCTGTCATGGCTCTATACATGTATATAGGAGTATAAAGAGGACCTGTCATGGCTCTATACATGTATATAGGAGTATAAAGAGGACCTGTCATGGCTCTATACATGTATAGGAGTATAAAGAGGACCTGTCATGGCTCTATAGATGTATGTAGGAGTATAAAGAGGACCTGTCATGGCTCTATACATGTATGTAGGAGTATAAAGAGGACCTGTCATGGCTCTATACATGTATGTAGGAGTATAAAGAGGACCTGTCATGGCTCTATACATGTATATAGGAGTATAAAGAGGACCTGTCATGGCTCTATAGATGTATGTAGGAGTATAAAGAGGACCTGTCATGGCTCTATACATGTATATAGAAGTATAAAGAGGACCTGTCATGGCTCTATAGATGTATGTAGGAGTATAAAGAGGACCTGTCATGGCTCTATAGATGTATATAGGAGTATAAAGAGGACCTGTCATGGCTCTATACATGTATAAAGGAGTATAAAGAGGACCCGTCATGGCTCTATACATGTATATAGGAGTATAAAGAGGACCTGTCATGGCTCTATACATGTATATAGGAGTATAAAGAGGACCTGTCATGGCTCTATACATGTATATAGGAGTATAAAGAGGACCTGTCATGGCTCTATACATGTATATAGAAGTATAAAGAGGACTTGTCATGGCTCTATACATGTATATAGGAGTATAAAGAGGACCTGTCATGGCTCTATACATGTATATAGAAGTATAAAGAGGACCTGTCATGGCTCTATACATGTATATAGGAGTATAAAGAGGACCTGTCATGGCTCTATACATGTATATAGGAGTATAAAGAGGACCTGTCATGGCTCTATACATGTATATAGAAGTATAAAGAGGACTTGTCATGGCTCTATACATGTATATAGGAGTATAAAGAGGACCTGTTATGGTTGTTTACATGTATAGGAGTATAAAGAGGACCTGTCATGGCTCTATACATGTATGTAGGAGTATAAAGAGGACCTGTACATTGCCAGCGGCCGCAATGTCAGCTTGGCCACCCACAATCGCTCCACAGGACGGGGATCTGTCAATGTAAACAGACAGATCCCCTTTTTGACAGGGGAGGAGAGACAGATCTGCTATTCCTACCATGTTTCCCCGATAATAAGACGTACTCCGAAAATAAGCCGTAGCAGGATTTCGAAGCGAGATCGAAATATAAGCCATACCCCCGAAAATAAGCCGTAGTGATGGGCGTGACTATGCGTAGCAGGAAACAAGACGTGACAGGCGTATGTACCGTAGTGTACTGGTGCAGAGCTGTAAAGAAGTGGTGCAGCCCTTCTTATCGGCTCCATCATGACAGCTGCTACGGTGACCGGAGAGGTGTCGGCAGCACCATCAATAAGGTCGGCTCCCCCTGTCAGGTCCCGCTCTGTGAAAGGGAAAAGTCTCCTCAGTGAAGTGAGGAGAAGGATGCTCTGTCCTCAGGGGAAGAAGTAAAGCTGCTCCCCAGCACTGACCAGCAACAGTCTCTCACCCCACACAAACAAATGGAGATTGTTGTACCAATCTTGCCGGTAATACAAATAAGACATCCCCCGAAAATAAGCCATAGTGTGTTTTCTTGAGAAAAAATAAATATAAGACGGTGTCTTATTTTCGGGGAAACACAGTAGTGATTAGGAACGGAGATCTCTCTCCTCCTCCAGTCATTCCCACCCCCTCAGTTAGAAACACCTCCCAGGGAACACATTTAACCCCTTCCCTGATAGTGACATTTACACAGTATTCAGTGCATTTTTATAGCACAGATTTCTGTATAGATGTCAATGGTCCCAAAAATGTGTCAAAAGTGTCCAATCTGTCCACCACAATGTCACAGTCTCGCAAAAATTTGCACATTACTGCCATTACTAGTAAAAAAAATAATAATAATAAAAATGCTTGAAGTGCATTATTTATATTATTACATTGTTATATGAAATTAAAAAGTTCAACTCACCATATTGCAGAATCAGTGGGAGCCCCGAGCTTGTCACTCGCCAACGTCACCCGCCACACATAGCGAATTGCCACTTGCTGTGTCCCAGAGTAAAGGCAGGCAGCAGAGAAATAATATAATCTCTCTGCTGTCCGCACAGTGGGGGCAGAACTGCAGTGATGCAGGGCGGGCAGTGAGAGATGATGTCATGTCTCTGCTCCCCACCCGCTGATTGGCCAGCAAGCCCGATCACCTGCCACCTGTGGGAATTTGCCTCATAGTGGAGTGGGGAGCGGGCGGAACGGGATGGCGGACAGGTGGCAATTTGCCTTACATCAGAGTCCGCACAGAGGCCCCCCTTACAGTCATCAGAGTCCGCACATAGGCCCCCCTTAGATAAGAGTCCGCACAGAAGCCCCCCATTACCTCGGAGTCCACACAGAGGCCCCCATTACATCGGAGTCCGCACAGTGCCCCCCCCCCCCATTACATCAGAGTCCGCACAGAGTTTCCACTTACACTGTAAGGGGGAGCTCTGTGGACTCTAATGTAAATGGGAACCCTAATTTAAGGGGGGATCTGATGTTAGGGGTGTTCTGGGAAACCTGATTTAAGGGGGCATGCTGTGGACTCTGGTTTAAAGGGGGTCTCTGTTCACCAAAGCCTGCCCCTCTCCTCTTTAAAAAAGTTCACAGAGCACCCCTTTTTATACACTGGGAGGCAGGAGAGAGGGTGAACTTACCAGGATGGAGGCCGTGACCAGTGCAGTGTTAACATCTCTCCTCTCCCTCCCCTCCTCTTCCCAGCGGATTGAGAAGCGGGGGGTGCTACCGAAAGTACTGACATCCTGGTGCACCTCTCCCTGCTCCTCTCTTCTGTGCAGCGGGTGGGGAAGAAGGGGGGGATGGAACAGCGTAGGGTGACCACGTGTCCCGGATTGCCCAGGATTATCCCGTAATTTTAAATGGTGCCCCGGGAGCCTTCATTCTGGGATAATAGAGTATCCCGGAATCAGTCTGCCACAGTGCCACTGTAATTAAAGAACGCTAAACTCACTGGTTGCTAGGGCCGCCCGCTTGGTGTGTAGCAACCAGTGATGTCACGTTTGGCCTGCACTATGCTCTCTCAGAGACTCTGACTCGACTCCACCCACCCACCTCCTCCTCCTCTCCTCCTCCTCCAGCCATGGCAGAAGAAGCAGCATAGAGAGCAGCATTGTAGTCACTAACACTTACGTCCGGCTCCGACCTCCTCCGCCGCTCCAGCCCATTGCCCATCAGTCCAGTGACCTCCACAGCTCGACTCCCGGACCCGGTCCGTCCCGACCTCCCGCCCTGACTCCCGCTGCCCGCAGCCCGCAGTGCATTTCAGTCCCTGAATGGCAGTTTGGAAATGTGGTCACCCTAGAACCGCGGCGCCGCCCCTGCATCCACACTACACCTCGGTGTGAAATAGCCACCCCGCTGAAAGTGCCGCCTGGTACAATGGTACCGTTGTGTCATTGTGTCCCATGGTATGATTCATTGCTTTGCTACAAAACTGAGGTCCTTCCTGTGTAGGAGGGGTTATATAGGGGGGACTTCCTGTTTGACTATCTGCCAGTGTCCATCCACCTATAGGTGGCGTATAGCCCATATAGTCATTATTATGGTTGCTCTGTGTCCCGTGCAGTGGCCCATCCAAAAGGGGCGCACGGGCACCACCCCCTCTCTCCTGCCACCCCTCTATCACCATAGATAGATTCATGCATTGCATGAATCTATCTATGGCCGCCGCTGCTCTAATAGGTGTCCAAAATGGTGAACCGCGGGCGCCATGCTGGGCGCTCGCAGTTCACTCACCGTTGTGTTAGGAAAGTAAATGGATATTCCCTTTCCTAACACTGAACCGCCTCTCAGCCAATCAGGTGCTCAGGTCTGTAACCTGTCACCTGATTGGCTGAAAATGTCAGGCGCTGTGATTGGACGCGTATCAGGCATCCAATCATAGCAGAATATGGGAAGAGAGAACAGGAGAAGACACAGAGGAGCATGGAGGACACCGCCGTGACCCACTGCCCCACCGAGACAGGTAAGTGCCGGGCAGGCGGGGGAGGCACACTGGCAGCAATTGATGGGCACACTGGCAGCAATATATGGGCACGGTATCAACAATTGATGGGCACACTGGCAACAATTGATGGGCACAGTAGCAGCAATTGATGGGCACAGTAGCGAAAATTGATGGGCACAGTAGCAGCAATATATGGGCACAGTAGCGGCAATTGCTGGGCACAGTGACAGCAATTGATGGACGCAGTGACAGCAATTGATGGGCACATTGGCAGCAATTGATGGGTACAGTAGCTGTGTTTGATGGCACAGTGGCGGCAATTTATGGGTACAGTGGCTGTGTTTGATAGCACAGTGGCTGCAATTTATGGGTACAGTGGCTGTGTTTGATGGCACAGTGGCTGCATCTGATGCAACAATGGCTGCGTTTGATAAGCATAGTGTCTGTGTTTGATGGGCACAGTGGCTGCGTTTGATGGGCACAGTATCTGTATTTGATGCCACAGTGACTGCGTTTAAAGGGCACAGTGTCTGCATTTGATGGGCACAGTTGCTGCACTTGATGGCATAGTGGCTGTGTTTGATGGGCACAGTGGCTGCGATAGATGATTTTTTTCAGTTTGTTTGCGCCCCCCCCAAAATTTTGAGCACCAGCCACCACTGGTCCCGTGATGTACTCCAAGAATTTTTTTTTTACAGGTAAGTATGATGGAAAATCCTAATCTCCTCTACTGGGCGATTAGTGCCAACAGTACCTTGGAAAAGACCCCGGGGTGATATTGTTACACTGAATGGCAGGGAGATGAAATAGAGTTGACCTACTGCGAACCTCAAAAACATTTGAAAGTGTTGGTCTATAGGAATGTAGAAGTACGGATCCTTCAGATCTAAGGAGCCAGTCTTATCCAGAGATCTCAGTTATGTGTTATGTAGTCTCACTTCTCTAGTCGCAATGTACTGATCGCATACAGTGCTTATCAATGGCAATTTTTTCCATTTGGCACGGCTGCCTCGGCTCACAGTCCAATTGTTTTTCTTATTTTTTTGTTTATTAAATATATATATATATATATATATATATATATATATATATATATATAAAATATTATTCTTTCACCATTATTTTTGTCTTGTAGTTGTTCCCCAACAGTTAAGAATGGATTCCCAACTAGGAATGTGCTTTGTCCTTTTACTGGGGTCTTTTACACTTCTTTTCTTCTTTTCCCTTTTTTTTTGTTTATCTGCTTTTTGTTATTTTTTATCTTTTGTTGTTGTTTTTTTATACTTTTCAGCTATTTGGACACAGCACCATCTGGTGTCTGCTCTCCATGCTGCACCCTCTGTAATAATCAGTTCTGTTACTTTAGTGATCCTCCCTATGAGAGAAATACAGGAAATACCAGTGTGGGCGTGTACCAAATGTAACGTTGTGTATTTTTTCTTCTTTTTCAGCCATTTTAGATCTGGTTCCAGGAAGTTCAACGGCTTCTTAGTCTCCATCTTGAACACACGGCCACCCGCATGAGATTTTCTCCATATCACACCACACAGGTAAGTCAGGTATATATCCTATTCATGGTACAGGGCTCTTGTCCCTCTATAGACATATCAATCATCTGTGACTGTCTGTTCCTCCTTGTGTTTAATGATCTGGGTATACTGTGTGTGTATACATATATATATATAAATACAGAGAGAGAGAGAGAGAGAGATTGTATTTCCACACCATGGCCCGGATTCACAGACACTGGCGCATATTTATGCCGTCGTAGCGTATCTTTTTTAGGCTACACCGGCGTAGCGCAGAGCGCCAAGCACAGTACTCACAAAGCACTCGCCCCCAAATCTACGCTGGGTTTCCTTGGCATACGCGAGCGTAGGTGGAAGCGGGCGTGAGCCATGCTAATGAGGAGTGACCCCATGTAAATGATGGACTGAGCGTCATAATGATACGAATAACGTATGGCAGAATCACGTCGGAACGACTCCCTAAGATACGATGGATCACTGCCTACGATGTGAACGTAACCTACGCCCAGCCCTATTCACATACTACTACGTAAACAACATAAAATGGCTGTTCCCTGGTCCATACCTTTGCTTGAGTTGCGCTTTATAGATGAGGAGTAACTATACGCCGGACGTAAGCCTTTACGCAAACCGCGTATATTATGCGCCGGGCGCAAGTACGTTCGTGAATCAACGGATGAAGCCTATTTTCAGGCGTATCTAGTTCTGTGGGCACGGCGCACAGATACGACGGCGCATAGTTACACTTACGCGGCGTATATAGAGATATGTCGGCGTAAGTGCTTTGTGAATCCGGGCCTTTGTCTCTGTCGGTCGCCCTGATAAAGAAGCTCGCCACGCTCTGTAAACATTGATGGAACTTTTTTACTGATCTGGGACCTCAGAATCTACTTCCCGGTATTGGTGTCTCTTCATTGCTGGACATTAAGGCCGTGTTCACATACATATATGCGAATTGGACTCTGGTCCGGCCGTAACTGGAGTATGCCGTCCAGTTTTGGGCACCAGTTCTCAGGAAGGATGTACTGGAAATGGAGAGAGTACAGAGAAGGGCAACAAAGCTAATAAAGGGTCTGGAGGATATTAGTGATGAGGAAAGGTTGTGAGCTCTGAACTTATTCTCTCTGGAGAAGAGACGATGAGAGGGGAGATGATTTCAATTTACAAATACCGTACTGGTGACCCCACTATAGGGAAAAAACTTTTTCGCGGAAGGGAGTGCAACCACTTGCCCACCGCCGCACACAAATATATGTTGACACAAATACATGGGCAGGCAAATGGGCGTACCTGTACGTCCCTTTAAATTTGCCTCCCTTTGTGCGCCGCGTGCCCCGTGAGTGTGCTAGCGGGTCCCGGGAACTCAATGTTCCTGGGTGGCCCGCGATTGCAGTCAGAAAAGGAAGAACAGGGGGATGCCTTTGTAAACAAGGCATTCCCTTGTTCTGCCTAGTGACTAGGGTGACCACATTTCCAAACTACCATTCAGGGAAACCCCGCCCCTTTCCAAAAAATCAGCTTGTGCTGTATAAGGATGAGCTCCGGCGTGTTCACATAGTACACGTGCAGAGCCCACCAGGAAGTCTGCACGGCGCTGCACTTATCACAGGCAGGGAGACATTTCCCGACAATGCCTCCCTTCCTGGCGGGCTCTGCACGTGGAGTGTGCAAACACACCGGAGATCATCCTTAGTGCCGTTAAACAGCACAGTCATTTGACACAAGAGGCGGGATTTATGATTTCTCCAATCACAAGTAGGGGGCTGCGATTGTGCTCCTCCAGGGACCCCCGGCCAGGACAAGTACTGTCATTGAGTAAAGCGGTGATGTGGCGGCCTTTTTTGGGGCCATAAGATTGGCCCGGGGGGGGGGGTGTCAGTTTTAGTCCGGGATACTGTATTGTCCTGGAATGAATGTGCCTGGGACTTGGTGCCCGGGAATGAACACCAAGCGCCCAGAGGCGATTCAGTTCGCATGTGCTGCACTATATAAGTTTCTCACTCACTCACTCACCTGTAAAATGCGGGACTGTCCCGGCCAATCCAGGAAACATGGTCACCCTACAAGTGGGCAATGAACCAGTGTTTGCCTTGGTTCAGACTGGGCCAGGAACTAGTGTTTGCCTTGGTTCAGACTGGGCCAGGAACTAGTGTTTGCCTTGGTTCAGACTGGGCCAGGAGCTGGTGTTTCACTTGGCCCTACAGCTGACGTTTCTCTTGGTTTTCCCCTCCAGAGAGAGGTGAATAGTGAATCTAATCGACATATGGAGAGCAAAGTAAGAATCGGACTAATTATTCACTAGATGTACAAGGTTCTCCACCATGAAGTAACTATTTACTATCTCAGGCATGATTTGGACAAAGGCTAATATTACCTTTGGTTCAGGCAGGGCCAGGAGTTGTTGTTTCCCCTTGGTTCAGACTGGGTTAGGAACTGGTGTTTCCCTTGGTTCAGAATGAACAAGGAGCTGATGTTTCCCTTGGTTGAAACTGGACCAGGAGCGGGTGTTTCCCTTGGTTGAAACTGGACCAGGAGCTGGTGTTTCTGTTTCCCTTGGTTCATAATGGGATAGAGGCTGATATTGCCCTTGGTTTAGACTGGGCCAGGAGCTGGTGTTGCCATTGGTTCAGACTGGGTTAGGATTTGGTGTTTCCTTTGATTCAGAATTCAGCAAGAAGCTGGTGTTTCCCTTGGTTGAAACTGGACCAGGAGCTGGTGTTTCCCTTGGTTCAGACATGGCCGGGAGTTGGTGTTTCTCTTGGTTCATAATGGGATGGAGGCTGATATTACCCTTGGTTTAGACTGGACCAGGAGCTTCTGTTTCCCTTGGTTCAGACTGGGATAGAGGCTGATATTACCTTTGGTTCAGACAGGACCAGGAGTTGATGTTGATGTTGAGTTGATGTTTCCCTTTGTTTTTACTGGGTTAGGATTTGGTGTTTCCTTTGATTCAGACTGGGGAAGGAAATAGTGGTTTCCTTGGTTCAGACTGGAATAGAGGCTGATATTACCGTTGGTTCATGCTGGGATGGGAGATGATGTTTCTATTTATTCAGACTGGACCAGCAACTGGCAATTTCATTGGTTCAATCTGGGCCAAGAACTGGTGATTCCCTTGGTTCAGATTGGGCCAAGAGTTCATGTGTCTCTTGCCTCAGACTGGACCAGGAGCTGGTATTTCCCTTGATTCAAACTGGGGAAGGAAATAGTGTTGTCCTAGGTTCAGACTGGGTTAGGATTTGGTGTTTCCTTTGATTCAGAATGAGCAAGGAGCTGGTGTTTCCCTTGGTTGAAACTGGACCAGGAGCTGGTGTTTCTCTTGGTTGAAAATGGACCAGGAGCTGGTGTTTCTCTTGGTTCAGACTGGGCCGGGAGCTGGTGTTTCTCTTGGTTCAGACAGGGCCGGGAGCTGGTGTTTCCCTTGGTTCAGACATGGCCGGGAGTTGGTGTTTCTCTTGGTTCATAATGGGATGGAGGCTGATATTACCCTTGGTTTAGACTGGACCAGGAGCTTCTGTTTCCCTTGGTTCAGACTGGGATAGAGGCTGATATTACCTTTGGTTCAGACAGGACCAGGAGTTGATGTTGATGTTGAGTTGATGTTTCCCTTTGTTTTTACTGGGTTAGGATTTGGTGTTTCCTTTGATTCAGAATGAGCAAGGAGCTGGTGTTTCCCTTGGTTGAAACTGGACCAGGAGCTGGTGTTTCTCTTGGTTGAAAATGGACCAGGAGCTGGTGTTTCTTTTGGTTCAGACTGGGCCGGGAGCTGGTGTTTCTCTTGGTTCAGACAGGGCCGGGAGCTGGTGTTTCTCTTGGTTCAGACTGGGCCGGGAGCTGGTGTTTCTCTTGGTTCAGACAGGGCCGGGAGCTGGTGTTTCTCTTGGTTCAGACTAGGCCAGGAGCCGGTGTTTCCCTTGGTTCAGACTAGGCCAGGAGCCGGTGTTTCCCTTGGTTCAGACTAGGCCAGGAGCCGGTGTTTCCCTTGGTTCAGACTAGGCCAGGAGCCGGTGTTTCCCTTGGTTCAGACTAGGCCAGGAGCCGGTGTTTCCTTTGGTTCAGACTAGGCCAGGAGCCGGTGTTTCCCTTGGTTCAGACTAGGCCAGGAGCCGGTGTTTCCCTTGGTTCAGACTAGGCCAGGAGCCGGTGTTTCCCTTGGTTCAGACTAGGCCAGGAGCCGGTGTTTCCCTTGGTTCAGACTAGGCCAGGAGCCGGTGTTTCCCTTGGTTCAGACTAGGCCAGGAGCCGGTGTTTCCCTTGGTTCAGACTAGGCCAGGAGCCGGTGTTTCCCTTGGTTCAGACTAGGCCAGGAGCCGGTGTTTCTCTTGGTTCAGACAGGGCCAGGAGCTGGTGTTTCTCTTGGTTCAGACTGGGCCGGAAGCTGGTGTTTCTCTTGGTTCAGACTAGGCCAGGCGCCGGTGTTTCCCTTGGCTCAGACTAGGCCAGGAGCCGGTGTTTCCCTTGGTTCAGACTAGGCCAGGAGCCGGCGTTTCTCTTGGTTCAGACTAGGCCAGGAGCCGGTGTTTCTCTTGGTTTTCACCTCCAGGGAAAGGAGAATAGTGAATCTAGAGGACATTTGGAGAGCAAAAGAAGAATCAGACTAATTGTTCACTAGACATACAAGGTTCTCCAGCATGAAGTAATGATTTACGATCTCAGCCATGAGTTGGGCCGTTACTCTCTGTGCCAATATATGGATTGTTGTGTATGAACGGTTGAGACAGTTGTAATATAGATCCGTTGATCTCCTCGGCTTATACCAGTAGCTGTCTGTTAAACCACAAGTTCCTGTTCACGTCTTCACCACTTCCTGCTTCTTCTGAGATCCTCGAATATTTCCTTTTAAGGTAGTAAAACTGACTTTCCTCTCCAGCAGTCTATATAATGATTTGAGAGACGGAGAACGGAAGGAGACTACGGACACCGATGTCTCTCTGGGGTTACTATTCACAGAATAAGATCTTATAAAACACATAAAGAAGGTTTTCTGTAAGATCTGACCTCGGTGTGAATACTCAGGAGAGACGTGCCGATCATTACAGCCGTTGCCTGGAGGGGAAGGAGAGACGTGAGGGTTGGTGGAACCCGGACTGCAGAGTCCTGGAAGCCGGTGATTGGATGTAATGTGTGAGTACTCCTGGGAGAGACGGGGTTAACCATACACAGTGCGGAGGATGGGAAGGATAGACCTCCATTCATGTAGGGGGCAGTACTGGGCTGAGAACCTCATGGGACCCTGGAGCCTGTATGTTAGGTGGGGACCCAACTGGTAATAACGGGCATGAGAAGACAGCCCGGGTACCGCCCACATGGGTGTCACCACTCCGATGTCCCGATTACATGGAACATGAAGAGAAGAGAAAGGTTGGATTTAGGAGCGGTCTTATCATCTTTGTAACATCATTAGGAGGGAACATTCTGTATATCTTCTCATCTTAGTATTATGAGTATGTGTGTATGCATGTGGAGGACTACAAGTCCCAGCATGTCCTGTATACATGTATATTATACACAGGAGTACTACAAGTCCCAGCATGTCCTGTATACATTGTACATTATACACCAGAGGACTACAAGTCCCAGCATGTCCTGTATACATTGTATTCTATACACAGGAGGACTACAAGTCCCAGCATGTCCTGTATACATTGTATTTTATACACCGGAGGACTACAAGTCCCATCAGGTCCTGTATACATTGTATATTATACACAGGAGGACTACAAGTCCCAGCATGTCCTGTATACATTGTATATTATACACCAGAGGACTACAAGTCCCAGCATGTCCTGTATACATTGTATATTATACACCAGAGGACTACAAGTCCCAGCATGTCCTGTATACATTGTATATTATACACCAGAGGACTACAAGTCCCAGCATGTCCTGTATACATTGTATATTATACACCGGAGGACTACAAGTCCCAGCATGTCCTGTATACATTGTATATTATACACCGGAGGACTACAAGTCCCAGCATGTCCTGTATACATTGTATATTATACACAGGAGGACTACAAGTCCCAGCATGTCCTGTATACATTGTATATTATACACCAAAGGACTACAAGTCCCAGCATGTCCTGTATACATTGTATATTATACACCGAAGGACTACAAGTCCCAGCATGTCCTGTATACATTGTATATTATACACAGGAGGACTACAAGTCCCAGCATGTCCTGTATACATTGTATATTATACACCGGAGGACTACAAGTCCCAGCATGTCCTGTATACATTGTATATTATACACAGGAGGACTACAAGTCCCAGCATGTCCTGTATACATTGTATATTATACACAGGAGGACTACAAGTCCCAGCATGTCCTGTATACATTGTATATTATACACCAAAGGACTACAAGTCCCAGCATGTCCTGTATACATTGTATATTATACACCGAAGGACTACAAGTCCCAGCATGTCCTGTATACATTGTATATTATACACAGGAGGACTACAAGTCCCAGCATGTCCTGTATACATTGTATATTATACACCGGAGGACTACAAGTCCCAGCATGTCCTGTATACATTGTATATTATACACAGGAGGACTACAAGTCCCAGCATGTCCTGTATACATTGTATATTATACACAGGAGGACTACAAGTCCCAGCATGTCCTGTATACATTGTATATTATACACCGGAGGACTACAAGTCCCAGCATGTCCTGTATACATTGTATATTATACACAGGAGGACTACAAGTCCCAGCATGTCCTGTATACATTGTATATTATACACCGAAGGACTACAAGTCCCAGCATGTCCTGTATACATTGTATATTATACACCGGAGGACTACAAGTCCCAGCATGTCCTGTATACATTGTATATTATACACAGGAGGACTACAAGTCCCAGCATGTCCTGTATACATTGTATATTATACACCAGAGGACTACAAGTCCCAGCATGTCCTGTATACATTGTATATTATACACCGGAGGACTACAAGTCCCAGCATGTCCTGTATACATTGTATATTATACACCGGAGGACTACAAGTCCCAGCATGTCCTGTATACATTGTATATTATACACAGGAGGACTACAAGTCCCAGCATGTCCTGTATACATTGTATATTATACACCGGAGGACTAAAAGTCCCAGCATGTCCTGTATACATTGTATATTATACACATGAGGACTACAAGTCCCAGCATGTCCTGTATACATTGTATATTATACACAGGAGGACTACAAGTCCCAGCATGTCCTGTATACATTGTATATTATACACCGGAGGACTACAAGTCCCAGCATGTCCTGTATACATTGTATATTATACACCGGAGGACTACAAGTCCCAGCATGTCCTGTATACATTGTATATTATACACAGGAGGACTACAAGTCCCAGCATGTCCTGTATATAGGGTTGCACTGATACTAGTATCACAAAAATGCTCCGATACCGGAAGTATCCTCCCCTCCGGACAGTGCTATCCCCGCATCCACCCCACGGTGGCATCGCTAGGTGCAGGCCCACTCGCCCATCCTAACAGCCCACCCTCCCCGTATCCTCGCTGCATACCCTCCCCCCTCCAGCTCTGACTCCTCCCTCTCCCAGGCTCTGTGTGTATTCTGTTGTACTGAGCAGCAGGGCTCCTCCTCCATGTGACCGGCCAGCTCCTCCCCTACGAGACACAGAAGATGCGGCCGGATCTATGGGG